>NC_087201.1:21978000-22005500 GCF_015104395.2 Macrobrachium nipponense | reverse complement strand
GTATCCTGATTGTTTCCAGGACTGTCAGCACACTTCCCCAAGGCAAGTCGCTCCTTCTGGAGCTGGGAGGCATATGGTTGTGAAAACAGCCATGCAGAGACCGATGGAAGTCAGTTTCCGCCGAGTGCTCATCCAAGTAAGACCGTCATCTCCCAAAAATATAATCCCTTGATAATTACTAATACGTTTGTTCCCCATATGAATAAATTTATTAATTAAAAATCCTTTGATCAGTGTCATAGATAAAAATCATACCTCCCTTGTGATGGTTCATTGAAAGTGAGAGATGTTTTATAGACGAGTTTTTATCTGGGAAATCAATTTCCAGAATGTCTTACTTGTTCAACCTCGCAGTCCTGTAGCAGACTTTCGGACGTGTTATCGGACACACAATCA
The DNA here is from genome assembly GCF_015104395.2 of Macrobrachium nipponense. Taxonomy (NCBI): domain Eukaryota; kingdom Metazoa; phylum Arthropoda; class Malacostraca; order Decapoda; family Palaemonidae; genus Macrobrachium; species Macrobrachium nipponense. The sequence goes on along the minus strand of NC_087201.1, from coordinate 22,005,104 downwards.
CTTCTAAATAAAATGAACGTACAACTTTCCCCAGCCAATCAGACTATGCTACTGCGTCACTGACCGGCTCAGTCATGTACCGCAGGTCGACGGCAGGCGCATACATGTTGCGACAGTTTGCTCACGAAAGTTATCATAGCGTGGCGGCCCTTAAAGAGCCCTCGAAGATACTCAGCCTATTGTTAAACTCTCTTATTGGTATTAAGGCGGGATTCCAACGAGGCAACACTGGCAACATGTAGCATGCGACTTGACTGGTTTTCAACAAGTATGTTGAACGCGGCTTTCAACCAGGTGACGTGTTGCCTGCGACAAGGCAACACCACTGTTGCTTGTAGCATGCTGCATACCACAAAACCGTTTACACCAAAAACTAAGCTATTTGTCAACACGATGTCTCATCAGATGGTTGGTGCTGCTGCTGCTGCCCATTTCTAGCTGTGCTCTTAAGTGCACCATACAATATTCCGAATAATAATGATAATAATAATAATAAAAGCAAGAAAAGCTCCTGTGACCAGTTAATACTGAAATACCTACAAAAGAAGGCTGATAAAAACTGACCTGTTTACTCTAATGACTTTTATAAAAAAAAAACTCATATAAAATATTGCACAAAGCTACGATAAAATTTGGAATAATGAAAATTGTTCATTTATGTAAAGTAAAAAGCCAAACGTCCGACGCCGACATTTCTTCCTCTAAAAAAAAATCGTGAAGATTGATTACTCATGAGAGAGAAAGAGAGAGAGAGAGAGAGAGAGAGAGAGAGTGAGAGAGAGAATGCCCAATGAAAACACGCCGTTTCTAGCACCATCTTTTGTGTGTGTGTGTGTGTGTGTTTGTGACAGAGAGAGAGAGAGAGAGAGAGAGAGAGAGAGTAAGAGAAGATGATAGCCATCGAGAGCAATTTGCCACACGGTATGTATGGATATCTTGAGATAGAGTAGAGGAGAGAGAGAGAGAGATGATAGCCAACGAGAGCATTTTGCCACTGGTTAGTATGATATCTTAGAGAGAGAGAGAGGAGAGATAGAGAGAGAGAGAGAGTAGATAGTACCAACGAGAGCATTTGCCACTGGTAGTATGATATCTTGATAGAGAGAGAGAGAGAGAGAGAGAGAGATGATAGCCAACGAGAGCATTTGCCACTGGTAGTATGATATCTTGAGAGAGAGAGAGAGAGAGAGAGAGAGAGAATCTTCCTTCCAAACCGATTCACATGCTTGAGTGAGCAGTACGCAAGTTCTTGATAATTTTTACTAGTTAAATTTCTCTGCTAATCAGCACAGTGCATCTAGATTAACATGGTTATTCTTGTACTTTGTCAAGCATATATCCCATAGAACAGCAAGTTTCCTACATTCTTCTATAAATTCTACGGTTTTTTCTTACGAGCAATTATTCATCTTGTTGCTTTCAGCATAGAATCCTTCCCGTGGCTGGTGGGAAGGCGTTCAACACTAAGCAACAGGCTAAATCTTGTCCCATGCGTCGGGTTACACGGCAACGAGTTGCCCTCTGTCGCATGCCACACAGTTGCGTGCTACCTCTTGCCTTCTGTTGAATTGGTGGAAATACACTTAGCTTATGCGACACTGTAACATGCCACATGTTGCCAAAATGTTGTATCGGTGGGATCCCGCCTTAAGAAACGGCCTTCAGATTTCGGATTTTGGCTATAACCTTCCTGCGGGGGAGGGGAGTCTCTGGTAAAAATTTGGTAGCCCTAGGTGTCAAGACTGAAAGTTGTAAAAAATGAGGGGGGTAAGAAAAAGAGGGGTTATGACCCCCTTAGAAACGGTCCTCGAATTTCGGATTTTAGCTAAAACCTTCCCTCAGGGGAGGGAAGTCTCTGGTGAAATTTTGGTAGCCCTTTCTTTCATAGTCTGGGAGGTGCATGGTGAACAAACAGACAAACAGACAAACACACAGAAATTGCCTTTTATATATATATATATGATTTTGCATGAATCCTAATTAGTAATCAGACACGAATGAAACCTCATGGAAAGTGAATCATTTCTTAGTAAAAGATAAAGTTAATTTCCCTGATCAGAATTCAAGCTCCTTCCCCAGGTAAAAACAGAATATTGGCCACCTATGCTCGAATCTTGCAGTCTGCAACATTGCAGTTTGAATCTTTGCTCCCTTGCAACTTGCAGCTTTCAGCTACTAGCCACGCTGAAGCTGGATGCAAGACAAAAAAACAACCTTAGATAAGAATCCCTCAATAAGCATGCACTCAAATAGAGCTCCACATTGTAAATAATTTAACTAATTTAGAAAAAAAATTTATAATTCTTAAATTAGTTTCAATCGAAATCGTGACAGTAAAATTTATTAGGGAACAGATAGACCACGTGCACGAACCACGAATATTTCACAACGAGGAAAGGGTGTTGATTTATCGAATCATAAGCTTTGTTGCTATTGTATGTTAGCTGCATGATTCATGATAGGCTAGCTAGGCAGTGAAGTGTAAAACGAAGTGGTTTCCGAAGAAATAGTGCGATATTTGCTCTTGCGCGTATTCTGGACAACTTACCGTCCATCATTTTAGATTGGCAACACGGTAATTTGGGCACCAAACTCAAACCCACCAGCACTTTTGTTTGCTGCTCTCTCTCTCTCTCTCTCTCTCTCTCTCTCTCTCTCTCCCTTAGTAGCAACAAAGCTAGAATTTATTGGAAAATTCCACAAATTTACAGAGCCACATCTTGAAAATCAAGTATTTACATAATTCCTTTCATTGCGGCCACTTGCACATGTAATGAGTTATGTCCCTAAGTCATTCATAAATCCACTCGAGCAAGTGAATGTTTCACACAGGTATCTCAAAGTAGAGGGGAAAACATTTCCACGATCATTTGTCAGTTTCATAGAACCTTAATGGGACACAACGTGTCCCCACACGTCCCAGCCAGACGAACCTTTAGCCGCCAAAACTCTGGCCATCATAACCTCGTGCATGGTAGATTTAAGATTTGTACTTGTCACCTTTGGGACGTCTTAATTCTCTGTTTGGAAATAAGCTTATTTAACCTCGTCACAACTATGGCATTATTCCTTTTGAAGAACCTCATTTAATCATTCATACTTGCATAAATTTGTGTATACCCCTTTGTGACTGCCTCCTATTGTATAAGTGCGTATAAACCTTAAACCCTCTGCTCCAATCCCCGTGTCTCTCACCAAAACCACAAACCCCTTTTCCTTTTAGGTTTACGCTGCCAATTTCTATTAATTCAAGTGTTACGACACACCACTGAGCACCCAATCCTAACCCATAACGAGGCTCCAACTAATACCCCTTTTTAAGAACACAGAGAAAACCCGCACCCAGAATGCCCCGAAAACCTTAAGTTCTTTAGTATAAACCCAATTCTGTTCCTCATGAACGACTCACCAGTCTGCGGACCACCTTAAATTCATACTATAACCGGCCTGGTCCACGCATGAATAACCCAAATTTGAGTTCTACAGGAGAAACCTTGAACTATGCACTATAACCCGTTTCATCTCTGAGCGAATAAAAACCAAAAAATGGTACTTTCTTTTGAACAAAACCCATGTTCTCTGAATGAAAACCCCAACATTTTGTGAAATACCATAAACCTTCCAGTAATGGCCGGCCACGTTCGTGCGTAAGCAACAAGCCGTTTTACTCGAACAAACCTATGTTGTATGGAACAAACCCAAATACAAAAAAAATTTCCAAAACGGTTTCCTGAACGAACCTTAACCTAACACTCGACTCCGAAGAGCGAGCCCCCCACACTTCAACTGCCACAAAAACGTTCTCTCGAACAAACCCTAACCTCAACCTCGATTCCCAGGAACGAGCCACAATATAAAGTGCCAAAATCCATTCTCTACGAACGAACCTGCATTCGCAGGAACAAACGAAAACCCACGGTCTCCACAAACAAAACCTAACCTTTCGCTCAATTCCCAGGAGTGAGCCTGCACCAATAGTACCAATATCTATCCTACAGGACCAAACACAAATCTTGTGCTCGATTGGCCCTCGGGACGAGCCCACACTACCTAGTCCCATTCACCAGTTCTCCGAAACAACCCTACCATTAGTGTCAGTGCCACTTCATCAAATGGGCACTTTCATTTACTAGCGGCGCCTCGCCTATTTGCCCCATTTCATTTCATAATCACTCTCCATCAAGTAGAAGCGGCATTTCCATTCTGTACCATTTCTGGCACGGTCACCAATTACTTATTACTTTGGCACTAAATATATATAAAAGATCTCTTATAAACTAACACAATGGAGGGTAATTTAAGTTATATCACTGAGCAAGGAATAATTCAGTTACTGGACGTTATTCATGAGGGAAATCGGCATCATACTATACTCCGTTTTTTTCCATCTGTCCATCCGCCTGTGGTGTTTTTGTATGGTAACACTGCGTCCCGGGTATAGATAGTTACATTCAGCTTACATTCAACGATTATGATAATATCCTATTTCGAATATCAACGTGATAGGATGCGACAAATTTTTATCGCTAACAGAAGAAGTAAACGAGCGAGAAAGGATATGAGTCATTGTTTTTATTTCCTCATCTCACTTAAGTTTAACAGCAAATTCAGTAGTTCAGTGGGACGTCGAAGGGCTTCAGGTACATTCTATTAAATGCTATTAAATCCTACGTTGCAAGTTCGGAACCAGGCTCTCACTTAACAGTGGTGGGTCGCCTTCAGGGTGGAGAATAGCATGTGGCCGGTAATGACTAGCACATTCTTGGGCGAACCCTATCTGTAAATGGAAAAAGTATATGATGCACAACATACAAACACACACATACATATATATACGTATATATATATATATATATATATATATATATATATATATATATATATATTGACACAAATATATGCTGCTATCATCTCTCTAGCCTTTTCACATAGGGACCAGACTGAATTGCATTAAGGAGGGAGGAGCTGCGGAGTATACCAGGATACCAGAAAATCTGGGGTGAAGTGTTTATGGGTATTCCCATGTCCCCAAAACTTATATCCCTATGTTCTTCCTTTTGCTGGTATCCTGATTGTTTCCAGGACTGTCAGCACACTTCCCCAAGGCAAGTAGCTGGGAGGCATATGGTTGTGAAAACAGCCATGCAGAGGCCGATGGAAGTCAGTTTCCGTCGAGTTCTCATCCAAGTAAGACCGTTACGCCTGTTAAGTCACGAGCCTCTGAGCTTTATCTTTGTCTAAGGGACACGGCCACGCTGTAATTAGGGTCAGAAGAGATCTGGGTCACAAGCGGCCCCAGCATTGTTAACCTGAAGACCCATTGGAGCAACTAGCTGTTTGCAACATTGCCCATTGCAGGTTTGGAATCTCCGGTGAGTCTAAAATTAACAATTAAGTGCCAGTATCTGTTTCTCTCACTAAGATCTCTCATTTCGTTTTCAAGATTGCATCTCCCAAAAATATAATCCCTTGATAATTACTAATACGTTTGTTCCCCATATGAATAAATTTATTAATTAAAAATCCTTTGATCAGTGTCATAGATAAAAATCATACCTCCCTTGTGATGGTTCATTGAAAGTGAGAGATGTTTTATAGACGAGTTTTTATCTGGGAAATCAATTTCCAGAATGTCTTACTTGTTCAACCTCGCAGGCCTGTAGCAGACTTTCGGACGTGCTATCGGACACACAATCACTTTTAAATAAAATGGACGTACAACTTTCCCCAGCCAATCAGACTATGCTACTGCATCACTGACCGGCTCAGTCATGTACCGCAGGTCGACGGCAGGCGCATACATGTTGCGACCGGTTGCTCACGAAAGTTTTCATAGAGTGTTTACATAATTCCTTTCATTGTGGCCACTTGCACATGTAATGAGTTATGTTCCTAAGTGATCATAAATCCCCTCGAGCAAGTGAATGTTTCACACAGGTATCTCGAAGTAGCCATGAGAGGGGAAAACATTTCCACGATCATTTGTCAGTTTCATAGAACTTAATGGGACACAACGTGTCCCCACACGTCCCAGCCAGACGAACCTTTAGCTGTCAAAACTTTGGCCGTCATAACCTCGTGCATGGTAGATTTAAGATTTGTACATGTCACCTTTGGGACGTCTTAATTCTCTGTTTGGAAATAAGCTTATTCAACCTCGTCACAACTATGGCATTATTCCTTTTGAAGAACCTCATTTAATCATTCATACATGCATAAATTTGTGTATACCTCTTTGTGACTGCCTCCTATTTGCCTGCAGCAATCCAATTGTGTAACTGTGCATAAACCTTAAACCCTCTGCTCCAATCCCCGTGTCTCTCACCAAAACCTCAAACCCCTTTTCCTTTTAGGTTTACGCTACCAATTTCTATTAATTCAAGTGTTACGACACACCACTGAGCACCCAATCCTAACCCACATCTAGGCTCCCACTAATACCTTTTTTTAAGAACACAGAGAAAACCCGCACCCAGCATGCCCCGAAAACCTTAAGTTCTTCAGTACAAACCCAATTCTGTTCCTCATGAACCAGTCTGCGGACCACCTTAAATTCATACTATAGCCGGCCTGGTCCACGCATGACTGACCCAAATTTGAGTTCTACAGGAGAAACCTTGAACTTTGCACTATAACCCGTTTCATCTCTGAGCGAATAAAAACCAAAAATTAGTACTTTCTTTTGAACAAAACCCATGTTCTCTGAATGAAAACCCCAACATTCTGTGGAATACCATAAACCTTTCATTAATAGCGGCCAGGTTCGTGTGCAAGCAACAAGCCGTTTTACTTGAACAAACCTAAATGCCCAAAACGGTTTCCTGAACGAACCTTAACCTCTCACACGACTCCCAAGAGCGAGCCCCCCACACTACAACTGCCACAAAAACGTTCACTCGAACAAACCTCAACCTCGAATCCCAGGAACGAGCCACAATATAAAGTGCCAAAATCCATTCTCTACAAACGAACCTACATTCGCATGAACAAACAAAAACCCACAGTCTCCACAAACAAAACCTAACCTTTCGCTCAATTCCCAGGAGTGAGCCTGCACCAATTGTACCAATATCTATCCTACAGGACCAAACACAAATCTTGTGCTCGATTGGCCCTCGGGACGAGCCCACACTACCTAGTCCCATTCACCAGTTCTCCGAAACAACCCTACCATTAGTGTCAGTGCCACTTCATCAAATGGGCACTTTCATTTACTAGCGGCGCCTCGCCTATTTGCCCCATTTCATTTCATAATCACTCTCCATCAAGTAGAAGCGGCATTTCCATTCTGTACCATTTCTGGCACGGTCACCAATTACTTATTACTTTGGCACTAAATATATATAAAAGATCTCTTATAAACTAACACAATGGAGGGTAATTTAAGTTATATCACTGAGCAAGGAATAATTCAGTTACTGGACGTTATTCATGAGGGAAATCGGCATCATACTATACTCCGTTTTTTTCCATCTGTCCATCCGCCTGTGGTGTTTTTGTATGGTAACACTGCGTCCCGGGTATAGATAGTTACATTCAGCTTACATTCAACGATTATGATAATATCCTATTTCGAATATTAACGGTATAATTTGCATACAGTAAATTATTAAAACACTTTTCAGTTTCAAATGTACACCCAGATATCCTTTTATTTACCTAAAACTTACACATAGCGTAACTATCTAAAGCCCGGGACGCAGTGTTACCATACAAAAACACCACAGGCGGATGGACAGATGAAAAAAAACGGAGTATAGGCTTCTTTTTTCTATGGATGTTTGAGGAGAGATGGAAATCTTGAAACAAAGAAATGAGATATTTCAGTTATAGAAAGAGAAACTGGTAATTAGGTCCAAAATTCAGGCTCACTGCCTAGCTTATCTTGCAGGGGGCAATTGCAATACAGTCGATCCAATTGTCCTTTACCTGGCAACTAAGGGCGATTCGTAACCCGTGTTGCTGGTGACCCTTGCTTTGAGTGGGCAGAGATGCCCCAAAGCCTGGAAAGTAATTTAGGTACTAAAAGAGAGGTTTTTGCAAAAATATAGGTCTTAGAGCAAGGACATCTTAATGGATGTTAGCCTGCTGATTAGATTAACCGCACCCCCCCACCACAACTCTATGACTCGGTGACGCCAGCTTCCTGTTTTAATCCAGCGGCTCAAAAACATCTCCACTTCTCTTCCGTAGCTTGGGTTTGGGTTCCTACTTCAACCCTGGTCGAACTGTCTTATGTGAAAGGATTTCAGGCCCTAGTTACAGTCTGGAGAGGTGGAAACAGTGTAATCTATATATATATATATATATATATATATATATATATATATATATATATATATATATATATATATATGTGTGTGTGTGTGTGTGTGTGTGTGTGGACAATATAACATGTATAAATGGTGAGCGGATTACTGCGTGTGTGCAGTATGTTTTTTACATGTTAATATGTCTGTACATATGTATGTAAAGATCACAGAATAATAATGGGAAGAAACCTACCGTTTATCTTAAGATGAAAAGGTTCCTCAAAAAAAAAAAAAAAAAAACGCTACTTATGCAATGAAAAAAAAAAAATTTTAAGAAATATTCCTGTCTCATTTGCAGTGACTGTACTAAATGAAAGCCGTTTTTTCAGCTCGAAGCAAAGTATCCAGCCCCGACAAATATTCCACGACTAAAATGCTGTATCGGATCTTTTCATCGCCCGTGAAGCAATCATTTCCTTTCGAAGACAACAGAACCGAAAAAAAACCAGAAGTGGTTTTCACAGGTATATAGTATACTACATATAAGTGTGGTGTGTGCGTGTGTGTATGTAGAATCAACTGGTCACTTTCTACCAGATATATATGGAATTGTAATAAGCACAACGGTCTTTTAACGTCTCGAATTCTTCGCGCATTTTTGGATTCCTTTGTCACTATAAAGCCTCAAGATCCAAGTGCAAAATATATGAAGGTATTATGATGAAGAGGAGCGGGAAAGGAACCCGAGTCCCATAATCACAACGAGATCACGTTGCCGATAAATAAACTTTATTTAACCTAGCAACGAATGAATCAAAGCTTGTTCCCTTTAATCATGATTTTCAGGTATGAATTGAAAAGTCTTTTTTAGCAACTGTAGTTTTGTCATTCAAAATGATTATTCACGTAATATGATAGATATCTATCGTCTGTTAAAACATTTCAACGATAAGAATAATTCACGTAGTCCACGGCATCACTAGACCTTGTAACGTAGCGCTGTCTGCTGTGAATAAAATTAATGAGACTTCGAGTTAACAAGATACAAAAAAACGATCACTTGATCACATTACAACAAGACTGCAAGAAACAATGAGGAAGGAGTCCATTGATGTTGGTCGATAAAATCAATAACATTATTGGGATCATAATCTTCGAAATTTTCATCTATTCTGGGCTAATATATTTTTTTCCTTAACCTTGGCTTTTAATTGCCAATTTCTTCCAGCACTGTTCAGCGAAGCGAGAAACAACTTTGTCAGCCTATTTTCCGTCTCAGCCTGAAATATATATACATATAAGTCAGAGTGACAGGAACACTGGTGAAGACAGGAAATAAGTTTGCTTTTTCCCATGAGGAAAAAGTTACTGTGTCTCTCGGGCTAGACCAGATAAAGAGGCCCCGCCTTTCCTTTTTCTAAACTTCGGACATGAAACTAACTACTATGTACATCAAATATCCTGCCATCTATGCGTTAAGATACAGGTGCTTACGAAAGGAGAGGAACTAATTAGTAAAGACTGAAATTAATATAATTGAAATCTAAGTACTACATACGCCATCATGCATGTGTGTATGTATATATATATAATATAGTATCTATATATTAATTATATAATATCATATAGATATATATATATTATATATATATATATTATATATATATACTATGATATATAATGTATATAATAATATAATATATATATATATATATATATGTATATAATATATAATATATATATATATATATATATATATATATGTGTGTGTGTGTGTGTGTATGTGTGTGTGTGTGTGTGTGTGTGCAATAAATATTAAAACCAGGGCTTGCATGAAGAGCATCTCTATTAGTTGCGACTAGTTTCGGAGATATATAGGGTGTTTAGAAATTAGTAGCCACCCCCCACCCCCCCCCCCCACCTCTACACCATAAACTAAAACTGATATGGAGAGAAACAAAAGTAATTCAGAATAGGCATTTATTTAAGTTTCTCTCTGAGTATTTTATATTTTGTGTGGCTTCCATCTACCTGTATGATTTCAGCAAATCGCAAAAAAGCTGAGACTCAAACTCCATTTCCCTGAGCACTTCGGTCACCTCTCTCTGCAGGTCGTCAAGGCTTGGTAAACTATCATAGTTCACATGTTCCTTTTTAAGATACTACCAATGTTTTCACACACATTATTAAGGTCAGGGGAGCTACCAGGAAATTCACTTGACGGGAAGAAATCGATACCACTGTTTCGAAGCAGCTCCTGTGTCTGAAGAGCCTTGAAACATGGTGCCTTATCATGCAAAAATGTGACTTCTTCAACAGATAACACATTTTCAGTATCTTTGAGGAAAGGAAATACTCAACCAGTAAGCACAGTTTCTCTGAAGTATTTGCTATTCCATGACTGTCCTTTTTTTTTTGATGATCCACATTAACCTTTTGCTGTGAAACAGAGAAAAATTCGCAAACATTCAGGAAATTTCACAACTTGGCGATAACACACGTCATCGCTGATATCATCCAACTTTGCAGCCCAAATGATGTCATTTTTATGATTTGGTTTCCTGACTGTGTAAATGAAGAATTCATCTGATGCAACAACATGGAGAATGTCAGCTTCATCCCAATCTTTAAGAAATGAACCACAAAACCATACATGGTCATCTCTCTGTTGCTGAGTGATGTTAGGCTTGCTCGATACCAGATTTTTTCAACTCACGATATACAGCACTATAACTTCTCTTCTTTCCGTTTTTGCTTCTAGTTCAAGTGCCAATTTACTTAAGGACTTTCTTGGTCTACCCACTGCCTCAGCTATCATGTCTTTTGACTCCTGGTCATATGGATTTTTGTTCCGGATTCTTTTAACAAAGGATTCATCACTTTTAATGTATCTACCTATCCAGGAACGTGAGATGAAGGATGCGGCAGCATCCCTGGCCTCTCTGAAAGTTAAAGCCCGGATTCAGTCAGTCTATCTGATTTCCTCCAAGTCGTTAGCCATGGCTGTATCTAACTCCGTCACTCAGTCTGAAAATACAAGGAATTTAAAATGGAAAATAGCTTAATAGAAACTCAAGATAATGTACTTGGAGACAGGCTATAGCAGAAAACTTCATAACTTTGCATTTCTTCTGTGGAGGGGGGTGTCTAGTTTTGAAACCTCCGGTACATTCCTAAGTCATCGGGCAATCTATAATGGAATATAAGTTACATTTAAAACCAATGAAGTAATAAAGCAAACTAATATTACACAGTTATAAGATATAGTAACCTAAACAGGCAGCAAAATCTTAAAATATAGAGATAAAAATATTCAATGTTTGCAGTCAAAGAGAGCAGAAAAAGTCTAAAAATACAGCAATTAAATAGACCTATCATTATTACAAAGAGGGGTTTTATGTCTTAGGGTATATAGAGACTCAACCACCCCGAACTCCACTTTGTTAGTTCTGCAAGTAAGGCCTGAAAAAGAATCTAAATTTACAGGATGGCCATTTTCTCCAGAGTGTTGACGAATAGAGCTAAATGGTGGTTTGCCTATTGGCCTATTCGTCCTGACAGATCTTCCGAGATGTTGGAAGATGCGAGCCCTGACTGCAGCTTTGATTTTCCGATGTACATTGCACTACAGCAATGACACTTGTACTTATGCACACTAAACGACAGCTGCAGCTCAGTTAGGTTAGTATCACATCCTTGTACCTGAAGAAATTTTGTAATGTAGATTTTGGGTTAAAGTGCCTCTCGAATAAATTCGAGTTGTGTTAAATCCAAAATCTACTTTGCAAAAATTCTTCAGGTTCAAGGATGTGATACCAACTGAGCTACTGATTCCTCAATTATACGATCCTTTCACAAACTAGGATTTCTTGATTCTTTCTACATGACTAATATATATATATATATATATATATATATATATATATATATATATATATATATATATATATATATATGACTGGTAAAAGTGTTCTGTAACAACAGAATTCCATCTAATAAAAGGAGCCCATAAAAAACAAAAACACAAAATGTAGAGAGAAAAGTACTATATTTCAGAGACTGCTGTCTCTCTCTTCAGGTATATGAATGAGAAAAGTTTACAGAAAAGGTGGTATTTATACCAAGAGATTCGTCCACAAGTGTAAGCCAATTTAGGTCACCCCCGCTGATAATCTTCCTTTAATCTTCTTAAGCGTTGGTTGAATGAACACTGCGTCGACGATGTCTGATGTCCAATTCCCTTTTGAGATGTTCATTACCTGCTTCTCTTTTATTAAGGCCGATTCCATCATTTGACTCTTGTACCGGCAGTTGCTGCTATAAATTACACGTGACATATTCCAGTTTATTCTATGGTTATGTTCATTTATATGATTGAAAATAGCCGAGTTCTGTTGTCCATACCTAACTGACCGTTTGTGTTGTATTAATCTCTGGGGAAGTGATTTACCTGTAAATCCGATGTAAGATTGGTCACAGTCCTGGCATGGGATCTCATATACCCCAGAGTCTTTGGGCGATGGTCTTTTGTTGGACGTTAATCAGGGATTTGGCTAAGGTATTTGGGTAGGTAAATGCAAAAGGGTTGGATTTCCCAAGGGTGTGAGTTACTCTCTTAATCGTCTCCAGGTGGGGAATTTTTATTTTATTGTTGGGTGTGTCTCTGGTCTTGTCTTTAGGGGGTCGGTAGAAAATTACGTTTGCTTTTTGAATTGCTTCTCAATTATATGGTCAGGATACTTTAAAGATGAAAGTTGCTTGCGAATTAGTTCAAATTCTTTTTCCAGGAAATCTGGGGAACAAAATCGTAAGGCTCTTAGGAATAGGTTGCTGGCTAGACCTATCTTGATAGTATTGTCATGATAGCTAAAGTAGTGAATATATGAAAGTGAGAACGTTGGTTTTCTGTATATGGTAAATTTGTATTCTGTCGTGTCTCTGATTATTAAAACATCAAGAAAAGGAATTTTGTTGTCTGTTTCCCATTCAACTTTAAATTTGATGCTGGGCACTAATGCGTTTAATTTTGAGAGGAATTCATTAAAATTACCCCCACTTATTATCCCAAAATGTTAGTATGTCATCCACGTATCTCATCCACAGCATGTTTTTGGGTTTTATTGCATTTATTACTGTAGTTTCAAAGTATTCCATGTACAGATTGGCTAAAATAGGACTTAAAGGACTACCCATACTACACCCGAATTTTTGCTTGTAGAATGATTCCCCGAATGAAAATACGTTATTAGATGCACATAATTCAACTAACTTTATTATTTTGTCAAGTGCCAAAGGGAAATGATCTGAATAGGGGGATAATTTTTCCCTTAAAAACTGAAGAACGTCCTGTACTGGTACTTTTGTGAATAGGGAGTCTACGTCAAGGCTTAAAAGTTTTATGTTGTGAAGTGGTATATGTGCTTCTCTGAATTTGTGACAAAAGTCTTCCGAATGTTTGATGTGACTGGGAGAAAAAGTGCCTAAAAAAGGAGAAAGGAGGCCAGCTAACCATTTAGAAATTTTGTAATTGAAAGCTCCGGCGCATGAAACGATGGGTCTGAATGGAAGATTGTCTTTGTGAGTTTTGGGAAGACCATAAAAGTAGGGTAATTTAGGATTAATTACTTTAAATTTCTCTAATAGTTCAAAGTATCCTGACCATATAATTGAGAAAGCAATTCAAAAAGCAAACGTAATTTTCTACCGACCCCCTAAAGACAAGACCAGAGACACACCCAACAATAAAATAAAAATTCCCCACCTGGAGACGATTAAGAGAGTAACTCACACCCTTGGGAAATCCAACCCTTTTGCATTTACCTACCCAAATACCTTAGCCAAATCCCTGATTAACGTCCAACAAAAGACATCGCCCAAAGACTCTGGGGTATATGAGATCCCATGCCAGGACTGTGACCAATCTTACATCGGATTTACAGGTAAATCACTTCCCCAGAGATTAATACAACACAAACGGTCAGTTAGGTATGGACAACAGAACTCGGCTATTTTCAATCATATAAATGAACATAACCATAGAATAAACTGGAATATGTCACGTGTAATTTATAGCAGCAACTGCCGGTACAAGAGTCAAATGATGGAATCGGTTCCTTAATAAAAGAGAAGCAGGTAATGAACATCTCAAAAGGGAATTGGACATCAGACATCGTCGACGCAGTGTTCATTCAACCAACGCTTAAGAAGATTAAAGGAAGATTATCAGCGGGGGTGACCTAAATTGGCTTACTTGTGGACGAATCTCTTGGTATAAATACCACCTTTTCTGTAAACTTTTCTCATTCATATACATGAAGAGAGAGACAGCAGTCTCTGAAATATAGTACTTTTCTCTCTACATTTTGGTGTTTTTTATGGGCTCCTTTTATTAGATATATATACTATATGTTATATATACTATATTATATATATATATATATATATATATATAATATATATATATTATATGATGTGTGTGTGTGTGTGGTGTGTCGTTGTGTGTGTTACGGCCATTTTGCAAAATTGGTCGTTTTACAAAATTGCCGGCCATTATGCAAAAGGACCAAATTCGTGGTCATTTTGCAAAATTACCTAAATTTCTCAACATTTTGCAAAACGACCAAGATTTTGGTCAGTTTAGAAAATAAACAGTATTATTGTTGGTCCGTTTACAAAATGTCCATATAGCAAGCAGCCAGATGGAAAAAAAGCTAGTCATTCACTTCTGCAAATCATCTAATACTGGTTCATTTACTCGTTTCCAACGACGGGTAATTGTACTGTATAATTGTCGATCATTCACACACACACACACACACATATATATATATGTGTGTGTGTGTCTGTCTGTCTGTGTCTGTGTGTGTGTCTGTCTGTCTGTGTCTGTGTGTGTGTGTATAGTGAGCGTGAAAAATGGAAGTGAATGAAATGCGGGTTTATTAGTATTTACAGAAGAGCTCCAAGCCATGAGCGCGAGGATAGTGTACGTACACTAAGAATAACAAGGTCCGTGTCAAAGGAAAGATATCAAAGCGTTAGCGAAAGGAAGGCTGTCGTGGTTCCATCTTTCTACAGATCTGCATTGATTGGAACTTTGTCTATTTCTCGTTAAAATTAGGCAGACAATAGATTTTGGGAGGGATCTGCAGAAGAAAGCTTTTGCGAGGTTTGTATTGCTTGGCCTTGGCGGAGTTTAGCAGTATCTGAACCCTTGTCTGTGCGAGTATTTAGGAGTAAGTGTTCCGAATGACAGTAGGATAAAGTGGAGAGGTGAACCACACCATAGGTAATGTGAGTAGGGATTGAATGAATGATATATGGCATGTATGTAAGGATGTTTTGCCAATTCTCCTTCACAGAAGTAAAGTTTGATTATTAGTTGAAAGGAAAGTGAGGAGGCGTGTCCCTAGGTTAATTCAGACTGAATACACTTCAGGTCGGTGGTATGGTTCAATAATAACGTCGGTTTCTTCACAGCATTTGCAAAATCATGGTTCTCAGGTAACTCTATATATTCCTTGACATAATTATCATCATTATCATCTAAATGCAAGTTGAAGTCACCACAAATCATTATGATTTTTAGGTGTTTATTTGTGTGAAATTTTAGTGTTGATATGTTCGAAAGTACTGAATATATTTTGGTTCATTATAGATATTTTGCATACTTTTTTGTCAAAGGTTCTCACACCACCAACTTTTTTTGTTTTCTCTCGGTACAGTAAAAGTTGTGCGAGACTCTGGCGTTATTTCGTTTATTTTTAGCGTAATCACTTACATTATTGCTTATCCAAGTTTCCGTTAGCATGCATATATCTAGATTGTGAAAATATATAAGATTTCTAATAGTGTTGATATAATTTCCTACTGACTGTATGTTTATTAAATTACACTGAAAATGATCATTATTAGGCAAAGCCATGTCGGGGCTTGTTGACAGGATTAGTTTGCTAATGTAACGAAAGCAGGATGGTTGCAGAGGGGGCGGGGGTTGGGGGGAGGGGAATTAACTGACAGTATGACGTAAATGTGTCACCTATTTAGCGGAGGTAAGAAGACGAAAATGTATTTTGGAACTCTGTACTCATTCGGAAAAATAGGAAAGCGTTAGCTGATGAAATGATATCTATACTCTGTTTTTTTTTTCATCTGTCCATCCGCCTGTGGTGTTTGCGCATGGTAACACTGCGTCCCGGGCTTTAAATAGTTACGCTATGTGTTAGTTTTAGGTAAATAAAAGGCTGTCTAGGGTTTGCATTTGCAACTGGAAAGTGTTTTAATAATTCACTGTATGCTAATTACACCGTTAATATTCGAAATAGGATATTATTTAAAGCCCGGGACGCAGTGTTACCATGTGCAAACACCACAGGCGGATGGACAGATGGAAAAACAGAGTATAGTTGCGAAATGTTCCCAAACGAAGGGGAGGAATACATGATAAGCAGTGGTTCGGCGGATAAGAGTGGAAGACTTTCGATATACGGGAAGCGTGGGCGGATTTGCACAACCTCTAAGTCTAGAGGTGACTCGGGTAGTTTGTGGAGGAGGATCGATGTGTTGCCGACCAGAGTTCCACCTACGTCTGGGAAGAGAGGAGGCTGCTTTCAAAGTTTTACGCACGCGGGTTCATCCTCGTCTCAGCACCAAGACAATTTGCGGTGAAATAGCACATATACATATATACATGTGTGTGTGTGTGTGTGTACGTATAAATATATGATGAGTTTATTTCAGAAATACAAAACAGATACTCCCATCTACAAGATCAAATGGAAGCAAGTAAAGAAGAAATGAAGAGTAACTTAACAAAATTTGTATTGGAATCTGCACAAGAGGTAGGTGGAAAAGTTCCTAAACAAGATCAAGGAAAACTATCAGAAAATACCAAAAACTCAATAAAGAAACGATTGGAAATGAAGGTAAAATCATAGAGAGATGAAATAGAATTAGCAGAACTATCCAGAATAATAAGCAAACTAGAAACCCAAGACATTCGGAAATATAATCAGACCAAAATTGAGGAAACGCTTAATAAGAATGAAAGAAGCATCAAGTTGATGAAAAGAAGACTTGGAATAGCGCCAATAGATATTTGCTTTAAAGGATGAAAATGGAAATATCAACAAAAGAGAATGAGTGATAAAAATGGCTGAGGATTTCTATACATTGCTGTACGATAGTGATATAAGAAATAACTTTGCCAATAGAAATAATGAAACAACTGAGCCGGTACTAAAAGTAACAGTATGAGAAGTAAAGAAAACATTAAAAGTCATGAAAATAAACAAAGCAGCAGGAGAATAAACAAAGCAGCAGGAGAATAAACAAAGCAGCAGGAGAAGGTGGCCTAACTTTGATTTGATAATAGACGGAGGAGATTTCATGATAGTAAAACTCGCTGAAATTTACACAAAATGCTTGCAAGAATGCTCTTTACCTACACTTTGGAAAAACTTTATCATTATATTAATTAGCAAAAAGGAAGACACAAAATACCTGAAAAATTACCGCCCAGTAAGTTTACTCTCAGTAATATATGAAATATTTACGAAGATCATATTAGGCCGAATAGAAAGACAGCTAGACTTTAATCAACCAAGAGAGCAGGCAGGTTTTACAAGCAGGTATTCAACAACTGACCATATCCATGTAATTAACCACCTGGAGGAAAACTCAACAGAGTATGACAAACCACTATGTATGGCATTTGTAGACTATGAGAAAGCTTTTGATTTGTAACGCAGCTTTATTGCTTTTGGTCTTTTTTTATGAATTGTAGATACTCTGGATTCTTGTAGTAAATCTCTTAAAAGATGTTTCAGGAGGCTAGAGAGACAGCGCAGTTTCCTGACTTCATTAACACAATATATATATATATAATATATATATATATATATATATATATATCATATATATATATATATATATATATATATATATATATATAATATAATATATAATTAAAGATTTTGGAACATACAAGTTTAGCTCGTATTGAGGTTGTACAGCTCTGATATCGTCAACTTGAAGCGAAGTGCAGTAATATGACGATCTGTCAATGTCTGAAGTCTTCTTACCCACAGCTGGTTAAGTTAAGTATATCTTAGTTTTTTACCAGACCACTGAGCTGATTAACAGCTCTCCTAGGGCTGGCCCGAAGGATTAGATATTTTTACGTGACTAGGAACCAATTGATTACCTAGCAACGGGACCTACAGCTTATTGTGGGATCCGAACCACATTGTATCACCAGAAATAAATTCCTATGCTTCCGCGTTGGCCGAGCCGGGATTCGAACTTCGGACCACCGGGTTGGTAGCCGAGCTCGACCCACGGCTGGTAAGGCACACAACCACACCCTCTGGATGTTCTCTTGGCTTCTGTGCTTCGCCTATTCTGTCGACATTTCTCCAAAGAAATCTCCTCCTTCTAGGACAGTCTTTTCTTTTGCTGCCTTCTGGTACTTCCTTATTGGTTGGTAACTAATGACGACATCCATTCTACCATCCTTTTGGGCAGTAATTAATTTCAATACCTTCTTTCCTGAGCGTGATTGATGACGTTTCCGAAAGTGTCTGGCTTCTTCTGGCAGGTCAACGGTTAATCAGGAGCTTTATCATAGAGCACCAATACATTTTTTAATTGCAGCTAGCCCCATCAACACTTCCGCTTGTTTGGGTTATTGTCGCACTTAACATAACTCTCTCTCTCTTCTTACTCTCTCTCTCTCTTTTTATATCTACCCTATTTTCCCTACACTAATATTACAGATTCTGTCAAAACTTCACCAGTAATGAAAGCCCTTCAAAAGCAGGGAATAGACGAATCTTGTGTTAGAACACTTGAAAATATCTATATGGGTAGTACAGCAATCCAATACCTAAAGACGCTGAGAAATTTCCGATTGAGAAAGGAGTTTTAGACAGGGAGACCCCATCTCTCCTAAATTGTTCACCACTTGCCTAGGAAAAAGTTTTTAAAAATTTAGATAGGGAAAATGTAGGAAGTGACATTAATGGGGAATGTATTAACAACAACATAAAATGAATATCAGTAAAACTAAGATAATGTTCAATGAAAATGCAGACACATCAAATTAGGGTTATGGACGAGCCTCTAGAGATTGTTAATGAATATTCGTATTTGGGACAGACAGTAAGTGTTTCCCCAGGACATGAGACTGAAATTAAAATGAGGATAAGCATGGGATGGAGAGCTTTTGGTAAACAAAATGAGATTATGAAAAGTAAAATGCCACTCTCTCTAAAAAGAAAAGTATCTAATCGGATGGTCCTACCAGTATTAACTTACGCCTTTGTCCAGCAGTGTTCTAGCAACGGGTGATGATGATGATGATATATATATATATATATACTATATATATATATAATATATATATATATATATATATATATATTATATATATATATATATGTGATATATGTATATATATATATATATGCATATATATATACATACCATATATATATATATATATATATATATATATATATATATATATATATAGTATATATATATATATATATATATATATATATATATATATATATATGGATGAAGCTAGAAATGGCCTTAATATCCATTTCCCTCTACCTCGGAAATAATATATTTTCTTATATGTTAACTAACAAAAAATCATTCATATATAGTATACTAGAAATAAATGTATACATATATATACTATATATATTTATATATATTGAGTGTATATATATGTAACATATATTCACTTATAGTAAAAGGCAGTAAATGAAAGATCTTGCTCATTGAGGCACACTCACCCATTTCATCTATGGCGGGTGACATCCTGAGGGTGATGGCGACCAGAAGAATAGCAGTTAGGAATATCCCGACAGCGATGGAAGCGCAAACGACAACGACGCGACTCCTGTGCGGTTCGTCTTGGTCCTGCGTATCCGGATTGCCGTTCATGTGGTCGGTCTTATAGTAATGTCCGGACATCCTGGCAGACTCGAGGTCGTCATTTCCTATCAGCTGCGAGTTCCTGTTTCCTCTCCTGCCCTCGCTGCTGGCTGAACTGTTGCCTCTCCGGAGGTCGTCCTTGCGAGAATGGCCGTCTGAGGTCAGGCTGAAGTCGTCATCGGGCCTGGACCGTCGGCGCCTGCCTTTGTCTATCGTTTCCGATCGCCGGCGTTTCACGGGGTGCCTTGGGCCCGTGGCGGACGACTGTCCACCTGTCTGGACGGATGCGACGGACTTCCGTCGATGATCACTCATCACCATCAACCCCTGCGTCGGGTCGAGCAGAGTAGGCAACTGCGCCTGCGCTATGGGGTCATACTGGTAAACTATGTTGTGTCCATTGTACTGGTAAACGACTTCACTCGGGTACTGCTGCTGCTGCTGTTGCTGCTGCTGGGCTTGGCCAGAGAACCCAACAGCGCCTTCACAGAGCTCGAGTTCCTGGGCCTTCTCTGCGGCGACGGCTTCAGCCATTGTTACAACTGGGATCTCGGATTTGACTACTGCGGTGGGAGCGGGGGTGAAGTCTCTCTGTATTAGGCAATCTTACCCATTGTTACTTGTTACTGGTTACCTCTCGTTTTCTTCGCCTTACCTGACCGTTGTTACTCGTTACTCGTAACTCGTTCTCTTCATACCATTCGGAACCTCGAGGTTACCAGGGTGTCGCTACTTGAGAGCTTTGGTCAGTTTTCATTCAGATTTCCTGCGCTCTTTGATCATGAGCGGTTTGGAGATTCGAAACTTCCTTTTAATCTGCAGTTCCACTGGGTGCCCCTAAGCTTTGTCATTTATCAATTCTTTTTCTTGAACTCTCATCCTTAGACAACATCGGCCGGTGAAGATTAAATTTGTATTCTGATCTTCAGTGCCCGTAGCCCTTAGCGGGATTTCCCGAAGGGTATGGTCGAGTTCTGCTCCCACTTCACGCGTGTCCCGCTGTTGTTACACTTGCAACCTTCCTGAGGTTTATGGGTGCGTGCTCCGAAGCACAAAGGTTTATCTGCAGATTTGGACGCATCTTGACTTCACAGATTTCTCTCAACGTCCCCAGTGTTCCTGCAGAAGAGAAGAAAACAAGCATTTTTAGGGACGTGAATCAAAAAATGAAATTTAATCGAGCCACTGATACAATTATACACCCATGACATCAATCTATACCTGTCTATTAATATATATATATATATATAATATTGTTTATATAAATATATATAATTTATTATATAATCCATATATATATATATATATATATATATATTTAAATAAATATATATACACATATATATTATATTTATAAAATATTTTTTTCAGTAAAAACTAAAATGTTTTCGGCGTATATCTATATATATATTATATATATATATATATATATTATATATATATATACTATATAATATATATATTATATATATATTATGTGTGTATAGGTATATACTACATGCGTATATATATGTATATATCTTTATGTAAATATATATATATTATATATATATATATATATATATATATATATATATATATATATATTATCATATAATACATATATTATAATATATAAATCTATACATGTGTGTGTGTTTGTATATATGTATAACATCAGAAAGGTTAATATTTCCAGAAAAAGCTGGACATCCCCATAAGTACAAGAGGCTCCATTCGTCGCTCATTTATCTTTTAATTGTCTAATTAACGACGAAACCCCAGTGCGCCATTACCCATTGTTCGGCTGATGTTTCCTCTCTCTCTCTCTCGTCTCTCTCTCTCTCTCTCTCTCTGTAGGTCTGTATGTATGGATGGATGGATGTCTGCATGTATATTTTATTATATATATATATATATATATATATATATATATATATATATATATATATATATATATATATATATACATAGTTATATACATATATATATATATGTATATATATATATATATGTGTGTGTGTGTGTGTGTGTATATATATATATAAAACATTGTATATAATAGAAATAACTGGACATAAACCAAAAACATAATATATAGCTGACAGGAAACTGAATCCAAAGAGAGCATCTCTAAAAAGTCAACCATAATCTTTTTTCTATTTCTAGCTTGAATGTGATCGACTGGAATTATTCAATCTGTAGAAAAGTTGTCACAACCAAAATATCATACACCTACGGACACTATTTTACAGATTACTGATAAATCTCCGGAATAAACTATGTCCCAAAGAAATCTGTATACAAATTTGAGGGAGCTGGCGATAGAAGGTTACCCATTACCTTGCCGAATATTCGTGTATAGAATTTTGTATTTGAAATGCATTGCAATCGCAAATACATAAAAATGAAACTTGATTATAAAATCTGATTGAATGTCGATGGTAAAGGGAGTTCGGTCAGTTTATTCTTGAGATTCAATAGGCACTTTTGTACATAAATAACACGAACCAAAAGTCTCTAATCGGAATTCGTGAACTGTCGTGATGCCGTTTAGCATTTCCGGTTACGTCTACTGAATTAACCAGATGGGTAGTACCTGAGATCATTCCCGAGAGAGATGACGGCAATGCCGGAAGATAATTTGAGAGTTTACGTGACCTTTGTCCCTAGTTCTCTCAAATTCATTCATGAAATTCTTCGAAAAACAGTTTTTTCCCTAAGATTATCCAGACACAATTACCTTGGTGTTGATAACTTCGATGATACTTTGGCTGTTATAGCTGAAGACGTAGATATTTGTTTCTATTTCTTCGTGCTTATATATTCTGTTTACATTTTATATCACGTTATTGTAGGTCCAAAAGTAATATTTTCTTTATATGCGATTTAACCGGGCCATGCAAATATAGTAATGATTTCATCAAAAGGTTCTTATAAAACTGGTTTGTTGTACTGTTATAACCTCATAATGCCTCCAGTTTCGAGGCTTAAGAAGCAATATCCTTTATTACAATCTGATTTGATTCATCGACCTTAGTGATGTGAATGGTTTTATCACTTCTAGACATCATAATGATATAAAACTCACTGTATTCTCTGTAATGTTTCTGTAAGAATTACGTGCTGTCAGCTCTGAATTCTAGATAACGAACCAAAGAGCCTGATGGGAAAAGCTCAGGACTTTTGGATGCCTAGATATTCATCTGTTTATAATAAAATTTGAAATAGTTTTGTTATAAGAGAGACAAAAGTGTTACCCATAAACATCCCTTACTCTCTTTGTTTTATTTGCATCAAATCCATAAAATCAGTGTTAAAGATTTAATCTTTTCGTACAAGAACGCGCGCCAACACACAGATGCTTCTAAGAAATTGTCCCCATCAGAGTAAGAAAGCTGCTGGGAAAATGGCATCATTTATAGCCAGTGAATCATTCTATTTGGGCCAGAAAAACAAGACATTAGATTTCAGTTATAATCAATGTGAATATCTATTTAGAATTAATCAAAAGAGTAACGCTCTTTTTTGGGCAAGTAAAATTGATCGGTATATATATATATATATATATATATATATATATATATATATATATATATATATATATATATATAAGTCATATCACATTACCGTGATTCATATACATATATCGAGCTTCACTGTCGTCCTGGATTTGAAGGTGTCGACTGTTCGTACCCGTCAGCCGGCAGATCTATTATCGCCATAAAATTCCCCTTCGGTTAAACATATATGAAAATATAATAATTCCGAGGTAGAGCGAATTAGATATTAAAGGACATTTGTAGCTTTATATATATATATATATATATATATATATATATATATATATATATATATATATTAGTTTAAATCCAAGTCTAAATATGCTCGACCCCATTCTGCACAAGATGGGCGAAGGAGTTCTATAGTCGGTACTGAAAAAATAGCCAGGAAATCCTTGTTACACTTCGTTCCTCCTTAGATGGTCCGATTAGCCCAGGACATTTCTTCCAAACTGAAGATGTGCCTTACCTTCGTGAAATTAAAATGATGACTGACTCCGTTAATCTCAGTTATTGCTTTTAAAATCGAGTCAAGGCGAAAGATCTTGCGCCCTGTTGAGTCACTTTCCTGGTGTCCATTAACTCTGTTGGACATCTTGAGTACTCACCGCACTCCCGCTCTCACTCTCCTTTGCACGCTCTCCACGTATCTATTATCGTTTTCATCCCTGAACACCTCAGTGTTCCTTATCTTTACATTTTTATGTATCTTTCGTTTGTCTTTATTCGAGTGTGCTGAATTCTATCCGCCCTTTGAAGTAGATTTTTCCGTTCAGAAATAACCTAACAATATATCCCTTTATCAAACGTTCATTTTCATAAAGTCTGTTCACAATCATGACTCATTGATTTTATTCAACCGTTTTAGATTGAAAAGCGGCTTTTGCATTTTACGTTTTGTCCTTTCATCTATGCCAACTTTTCTCTGTATTTTTACTACACCCTCTGCCATGGAAGGTGAACTTGACGAGAATAACTTGTGGTAAGAATTTCATGAAAAATATGCTCCGTTTTAATCCTCTGAAAGTGTCGTGCATGATTAACAATAATATCAGTTTCTGCTTGATGTCTGAAGAATTACGACTAACTTTCAAGATTAAGATACCGAGACCTTTATATTACGAACCAAACGAAAGAGCTGAGATATCATTATCTTGGATTTTGTCTTAACATACCAGCAAAAGCTATCCTGGAATGTTTAAGCAGCCTAACTCCCGATACTCTAACCTCATATCAAACTCTGATGGTTCCTTCCACTCAGTTAACAGTTTGTAATTATGGTTTTGTCGACTTGACAATACACTTTCAGTCTTTAATTAAAATAACCATCACTCGACCATTTTTGCGTTTCATAGATAGATTCGGGACTTAATAGTTCAAAGTGGTTGACTTTGTCTCTGATTAGACTGTAAGAGCGAGGCGATTTGTATGTACAGAAATGTACTACCCTGTACTTCCCAGTGCCTCAAATCCTGCGTAGGAGAAAGGAAAACAGCATATTCTGTCCTCACATCAATCATTTTGGCCTCGGGAGATAAAAAGACGCGATGAAAATGAGGGGAAATGATATTCAAAATGAGAGCCGTGACTACCTCGCCATTTCTGAACCGGAGCGGATAACATTTAGCTCGGCTTTTCCGATAGGACGGAGAGAGAGAGAGAGAGAGAGAGAGAGAGAGAGAGAGAGAGAGAGAGAGAGAGAGAGAGATTAAAGTCGACATTCCCAGTTAAATTAATGAGAGATAAAAAAAAAAATCGTCATCTTTTGTAACGAATCTCTTTTTTTAGGATGACGAAACGGCATTATATTGTTGCCACCCCAGAAACAAGAGCTGCCTTATTTAGCGTTATTTGAAACGAACTGACAAAGTTCGTGCCATTGATGTGATATTCTTTTCATCTCTCTGCCACCATCGCTCGGGTTATGTGATGAACTGCTGACGTAAAGAACCTTTTTTTTTTTTATAGTATATGACGTCATTTGCAGCTTAGTACCATAGAGTTCCCCGGTAATCCACATGAGTTCTTGAAGTTTCCACGATTTCGATTTATTAATTAATACCATTCTAATATTCAAAGAGAATGCTAAACTGGTTTTACGGTCAGATATCCAGTCTTTATATATATATATATATATATATAATATATATATATATATATATATATATATATATATATATATATATATATATATATATATATATATATATATATATATATATATATATATATATATATATATATATATATATATATATATATATATATATATATATTATATATATATTATATATATATGTGTGTGTGTGTGTATGTGAGTGTGTGTGTGTATATGTATGTTTGTATGTATGTAATTGTAATAGCCATAATGCCCTCTTAACTTCTCTAATTCTTTGCGTTTTTTATTTCTTTTTCTCTTTTTTTTTATACGTTCGTCCCCACAAAGCCTTAAGATCCATGTGCAAGAAATATGAAGAAATCATGATGTCCGATAGCGGGAATCAAACCCGCGAAACCATAATCACAGAAAAAAAAAAAAAAAAGAGACCGGGTATAATAGGTCATGGCCGGTTTTGACGAATGACTGATGCGTATCATTAGAAGTCACAAATATATATACTACAGAGACAGTACTGACGAACATAAACAACCATTTAAGACTGCAAATCCACTTACCGGCAGGGAGTCAAGGCAGGAGTTGCCTTCAAAGCTCATTTGGCTAAAAATCACAATAGACTCCCATGGGACAATACTGATAAACGTACCGACCGTAGGAGACTACAAATCCACATCTGACAGGTGTCAGGGAGGCGGGGTTTGGAAAACTTATTAGCTCTGTGTTCAAAAATATGATAATCCTATTTCCATACATCTCTACTCCCTACCTTAGGATTTAGTTAAAAAATTTACAAATTTCTTTTTATATCAAAAAATCTAATCTATACGTCCCTTGACATATATTATATTATGCCTGTCACTTTCTTTCATAAACCTAGATTCAATTATATTCCTTTTCAGTGCGTTATTAGAACACACAACCCTTTTTGCCCCTTCCCTATTGCTAGCATGGTTGTTCTCACTAACATGTACAAAAATACCACTGCCCCGCTGTTCATATCTCGCACATTTTTTCATGCTGTTCAGTTCTCTTTTTCAGCGCTCTACCAGTCTGGCCAATATAAAAGTTGTCACTAGACTTACATGAGGGATATCTTTCGTATTATTATTATAAGGAAGTACAAGCAAATGTTTTGTGTTGTAAGGTTCTTTTTGGTTTTGATGCATAGTCTTTCTTGCCGATTCTAATGCATTGTTTAGTACATTGTCCGGATATTTCAGTTTCTTGCCTGTATTCCTAATCTTA
>NC_087201.1:21965500-21973000 GCF_015104395.2 Macrobrachium nipponense | reverse complement strand
AGAGAAGTGTGGGAACTGGAGGGGGGGGGGGGCAGATGAGGGGGTGGGAGGGGAGAGATGTGAAAGAAGGATGTGTTTGGAGGGGGATAGTGGGAGCTTGTTGGTGGAGGGGAAGGAGGGAACGAATGGAGGGGAGGGAGGGCGGTAAGCCGAATGATCGGAACCTGTGCTCAGGTGTTTGGATTCACACGGACTACAACTTAAAATCATAAGAGTGAACTCCTAAAGTATATAAATTTGATTCGCTCTTAAAACATTATCCATTATGGCGGGGTATTGTAAACATTGCGTTAGAATGTCATCACCGTCCAACTAAAGGCGCGAAAATGCGTTAGAATGTCATCACCGTCCAACTACAAGGCGCGAAAATGCGTTAGAATGTCATCACCGTCCAACTAAAAGGCGCGAAGATATTCCGAAGAACGATGCCACATCGGGTCTGAAATGGATAGCAGGCTAGCCTAGGTTGTAGTTCCCTCACACATATTCATCTCGCGTGTGGTAATACAATATGGTAACAACTGATGCGAATGTTGCCGTATAAAATTAATAAATGGTCATAAAACCATGATAGGCTGTGGGTAAAAGCAGGTAGCCTACTTGCATACTGAACTGGGCCATTTACGAGAGAGAGTAAAAGAAGGGGTTGTATTTTTAAAAAGCGTATTTGTGCAGTATATTTTGTTGTAAATATGGAGAAAAAAGTAGATTATTGCCTTCTGCAGAAAGTTTTCAGTTTAAAGTGTGATGGCTGTTGTTTATAAACATAGTGAGTGTCTGCAGTTATTTGCTACCGGCGGACCCATGGCTCTATTAATCAGGGTAAGTGAGGCTTTGACACTGACACATTCCTACTTTAGTTGTTGAAATGCAGCTAAACACCCATGAAGAAACTCTTTGCAACTTTGGCCGCTTGCTAAATCACCTACAACCATTTAACTTCTCTTACAGACCGTTTTGGACTACTTCTATATATTTGTACATTTCTCATCCTTTTTCTTCATCTTCTGCCTCAAATGCCAAGTTGCTATTCATCTCATTAGCTTCAACATTTTTGCTGTGAATTGCATTTACCATCCACACTTCACTTCCATAAAGGAGAATTTCTTCAGCAGTCCCTTTTATGCATTTTCACTGTGGCTTCAGCTGATGCCCTTGGTCTCTTCACTATTTTTCGTTCATACTCTGCTACCTTCTTTGCTTAACCCATGCCCTCAGTTATCATTATCTGTTAAATGTACTCTCAAATACCTGCGTGAGTCAACTATTTTCACTGCTTCAAGGAATACTCGGTGTATCAACAATTTTGCTGAAGGAATTTTTGTCCGCTACGTCATGATTCGTAGCAAAGAAACTCCGCCATAGGAATATTAGCCGTGGGACACATTTGCTTCACAAAAATTTCGCCTTAAAACATTATCCGAAGAAAAGAATTTACTAAGAGCATCAAATCTGTTTCTAATCGCACCAAACACGAAATTAATTTTTACTTACATTTGGAAATATAAATGAAATGGAGCAAATAAGACTTACCTAAACTTTACGTAAATATAGGAGAACCTGCTCTGTAAAGTATAAAGTACAGAAAGAATTGCCTCTACAGTTCCTCATTTATATAACAGTACTATTTCTTAATCTCTGGCTGTCTCTCAAACTTTGCATCGCACTTCTTATTAGCCAAACTCTTTTCGTCATCAAAGCATCAATAAATATTTTAGACTGATTGATTGATGTGTGTATGTTAGAAACGGGCTTTGGACTGCGTTGTTCCAGGAAGGTCTCCATGCTTGTTATTGCTCGGGGAACTGTAATTAGTCGTATCAAAAACATTCCCCAGTTCATATGGAACTGTATAACCACTTCCTCCGTTTGGATAGGGAGTTCTGGTTATTCTTTTGCCTCTATGCGAGGCATACTATGTGGCCAGTACAGCAGTAGCTTAAGAATTCACATCTGATAAACTTTCCGCTTCATGGAAGCAAAGGGATTGTTATGTGACTACTACTTTGCAAAATATTAAAACATCATCTACACGCACTCTATGTACTCTTTCTTTGCGATCTTGATGCACTAAGGCTCATCATACTAATTTCACTGTACGTAGGTGCCATTAGTTAAAACAGAAGACATCAACAGTTAAACTGAAATATAAAAATAGTGGTTCAAAAACTGCTTCAAAGACTGAGAAGTTTTACAGTTTTATTCTTCTTATGACTAGCGTGTGTAGTCTATTAAAGTCTTAGTAAACCTGAATATTTCTTCGGCGAATTTCCCCACGGTAGAATTTCCAGGTGACACAAATTCCCTCGGCAAAATCATTGACGCCGAATGTTCCAGGCTCTCCTTCCAGTCCTCCTCCTTCCCTCGGTTTCAGCAATCCTCGTTCCTTCATAAGTTGACATGAAAAAATTATAAATTATCAGATTATTTCAAAAGTTTTTTTCAAGTTTACGTGAAAAAAAAATTATCAGTGTTTGGATTATGTGAAAAGAAGATCATATTTTGGATTACGTGAAAAAGTATAAGTTTTTGGATTACGTAAAACATTATTATCTTTTGGATCATGTGAAAAAAATCATTATATTTTGACTTGCGTGTAAAAAAAAAATTATTAGACTTTTGGATTAAGTGAAAAAATGATCAGATTTTGGATTACATGAAAAAAAATTTTAGATTTTGGATTACGTGAATAAAATTATCAGACTTTGGATTACGTGATTATTTTGGATTGCGTGAAAGAAATTATTTGATTTTGGATTACGTAAAAAAAATTATCACTTTTGGATTATGTGAATAAAATTATTAGATTTTGGATTATGTGAAAAATAAAATTATCACTTTTGGATTATGTGAATAAAATTATTAGATTTTGGATTATTTGAAAAATAAAATTATCAGTTTTTAGATTAAGTGAAAAAAAATTATCAGTGTTTGGTTTACATTAAAAAACTATCATATTTTGGATTACATGAAAAAAATATCAGATTTTGGATTACATGAAAAATTTATCAGATTTTGGATTACATGAAAAATTATCAGATTTTGGATTACATGAAAAAAATTATCAGATTTTCGATTACGTGAAAAAATTATCAGATTTTCGATTACGTGAAAAAAATATCAGATTTTGGATTACATAAAAAAAATATCAGATTTTGAGTTACATGAAAAAAATTTCAGATTTTGGATTACATAAAAAATTAATAGATTTTGGATTACGTGAACAATGAGCAGATTTTGAATTCCGTGAAAAATTATCAGATTTTGGATTATGTGAAAAAAAAATATCAGATTTTGGATTACGTGAAAAAAATTATCAGATCTTGGATTACATGAAAAAAATTATTAGATGTTGGATTACGTGAAAAAAATTAGATTTTGGATCACGTGAAAAAAAATTAGATTTTAGATTATGTGAAAAAATTATCAGCTTTAGGATTACGTGAAAAAATTATTAGATTTTGGATTACGTGAAAAAAAATTATTAGATTTTGGATTACGTGAAAAAAAATGATCAGACTTTGGATTACGTGAAGATAAATCATTTGATTTTGGATTACGTGAAAAAACTATTAGATTTTGGATTATGTGAAAAAAATTATTTGATTGTGGATTACATAAAAAAATTATCAGATTTTGGATTATGTGAAAAAATTATTAGATTTTGGATTATGTGAAAAAATTATCAGTTTTTGGATTACGTGAAAAAATATCAGATTTTGTATTATGTGAAAAAATATCAGATTTTGGATTACGTGAAAAAATTATCAGATTTTGGATTATCTGAAAAATTATCCGATTTCGGATTACGTGAAAAAATTATCAGATTTTGGAATACGTAAAAAATTATCAATTTTTGGATTACATGAAAAATTATCATATTTTGAATTATGCTAGAAATTATCAAATGTTGTACTACGTGAAAAGTGATTAGATTTTGGATTACATGAAAAATTATCAGTTTTTGGATGACTTAAAAAATTATCAGATTTTGGAATACTAAAAAAATTATCAGATTTTGGATCAGTGAAATATTATCAGTTTTTGGATTGTGCGAAAAATTATCAGATTTTCGATTACGTGAAACACCAGTTTTTGGATTATGTGAAAAATTATCAGATTTTGGATTATATGAAAAAATGATCAGGTTTTGGATTACGTGAAAAAAAATTATCAGATTTTGGATTACATTAAAAAAAATTCTCAGATTTTGGATTATGTGAAAAATTATCAGATTTTGGATTACGCGAAAAATTATCAGTTTCTGGATTACGTGAAAAATTATCAGATTTTGGATTACATGAAAAATTATCAGTTTTTGGATTAATTAAAAAATTATCAGATTTTGAATTTCATGAAATATTATCAGATTTTGGATTACGTGAAAAATGATCAGATTTTCGATTAAGTGAAATATCAGTTTTTGGATGATGTGAAAAATTATCAGATTTTGGATTAATGAAAAAATTTTGGATTACATGAAAAAAATTATCAGATTTTGGATTACGTGAAAAATTATCAGATTTTTTATTACGTGAAAAAATTATCAGAGTTTGGATTTGTGAAAAATTATCAGATTTTGGAATGTGAAAAAATGGTCAGATTTTGGATTACATAAAAAATTTTCAGATTTTGGATTAGGCGAAAAAATTATCGGATTTTGGATTACATGAAAAAATTATCAGATTTTGGATTATGTGGAAAAATTATCGGATTTTAGATTATGTGAAAAATTATCAGATTTTGGATTAAGTGAAAAATTATCAGATTTTGGATTATGTAAAAAATTATCAGTTTTTGGATTACATGAAAAATTACCAGAATTTAGATTACGTGAAAAATTATCAGATTTGGGATTACGTGAAATATTATCAGTTTTTGGATTATGGAAAAAAATCATCAGATTTCGTAGTGCGTGAAAAATTATGAGTTTTGGATTACGTGAAAAATTATCAGTTTGGGATTACGTGAAAAATGATCAGATTTTGGATTACTTGAAAATTTATCAGTTTTTGGATTACGGGAAAAATGATCAGATTTTGGATTACGTGAAAAAATTATCAGATTTTGGATTACGTGAAAGAAATGTCCGTTTTTGGATTATGTGGAATATTGTCAGTTTTTGGATTACGTGAAAAATGATCAGATACATGAAAAAATAATCAGTTTTTGGATTACGTGAAAAATTATCAGATTTTGGATTACATAAAAAATTATCAGATTTAGGGTTACGTGAAAAAATTATTAGATTTTGGGTTACGTGAAAAAATTATTCGATTTTGGATTATGTGAAAAAAAATCATTAGATGTTGGCTTACGTGAAAAAAATTAGATTTGGATTACATGAAAAAATTATCAGATTTTGGACAAAGTGAAAAAAAAAATATCAGATTTTGGATTACTTGAAAAAAAATAAATAGATTTTGGATTACGTGAAAACAAAAATTATTTTGTTTTTGGATTACGTGAAAAACTATTAGATTTTGGATTACATGAAAAAAAATATCAGATTTTGGATTATGTGACAAAAATTATCAGAATTTGGATTACGTTGAAAAATTATCAGACTTTTTATAACATGAAAAAATGATCAGTTTTTGGATTATGTGCAAAATGATCAGAATTTGGATTATGGGAAAAATGACCAGTTTTTGGATTACATGAAAAGTGATCAGATTTTGGATTACGTGAAATATTATCAGTTTTTGGACTACGGGAAAAATGATCAGATTTTGGATTACGTGAAAAAATTATCAGATTTTGGATTACGTGAAAAAATTATCAGTTCTTGGATTACGAGAAAAATTACCAGATTTTGGATTATGTGGAATATTATCAGTTTTTGGATTATGTGAAAAATAATGAGATTTTGGATTACGTGAAATATCAGTTTTTGGATTATGGGAAAAAAATCGTAAGATTTTGGATTACGTGAAAAAATGATCAGTTTTTGGATTACTTGAAAAAAGATGATCAGATTTTGGATTACGTGAAAAAAAATTATCAGTTCTGGATCACGTGAAAAAATTATCAGTTTTAGATTACGTGGAAAAAAATTATCAGATTTTGGATTACATGAAAAAATTATCAGTTTTGGATTACGTGAAAAAATTTTGGATTACGTGAAAAAAATTATCAGATTTTGGATTACGTGAAAAAATTTTGGATTACGTGAAAAAAATTATCAGATTTTGGATTACGTGGAAAAATGATCAGTTTTTTAAAGGTGGTGTGGTCATGCGGGGAAAAAGGAAGAAAAATGTTAGCATCAAAAAGAATGCTGGAATGGACGGTCCTTAGTATCGAAGAATTGTGGGATGAGCCTCCAGTGTAGGACTACCAAAGGTTTAATGTAGGAGGTCTTCAGAATTCAAGAGTTAGAGTAAAATTAAATACAGACCATAAATCCTGAACCGGCTACGCATTATTGTTTATCCTCTTAGCAATTTATTAACCACACAGGAAAAACAGTGTGGAATACTGCCCTGTGCTTCAGTCGCATCTTAAAATTACGCATTTTCATGCTTCATATATATATATATATATATATATATATATATATATATATATATATATATATATATATATATGTATATATATACATATATAATATATATATATATATATATATACTAGTATATATATATATTTGTAAATTTAGCATGCGAATGAACCAAAGGGTAGAATTCCATACTCTTTTTCCTATGTGGTTAATGTAAAAAATATATATCTAAATATATATAATATATATATATATATATATAATAATTTATCACGAAATATATAAAACTTCATGCTATGTATAAATAAAGGGTAATGTCAAGGAGGAAAATGAAAAACGAGAACTTTCAATGGGAATATTGCCAACAAATATTTGGAATGGCCATGAGTAACCCCTAATCACCTCTCCTTTAAAACTTATATATGGAATTTTTTGAAAGACAACACCTCCCGAATATCACACTTGTCCCCTTAAAATGGTTCAGATGTGCAGTCTTACTTGTTGGTATCGATGTAAAAGATTTATTGTCTAAATTAAATAATTTAGTGCCATCCATAAAATTCACTGTTGAAATTGAAAATAACAATATCATCCCTTTCCTAGATGTGTTAATACATAGAGAGTCTTTCCAATGTAAATTCAGTATTTATAGGAAACCCCCAAATAATTTAACATATATACATTTTTTTTTCTGCCACCATCTTAATATTAAAATTTCAATTTTTTCTTCCATGTTCTTACGTGCTTTGCGGATTACGAGTCCACAATATCTTGACCAAGAAATAGAATACATCAGGAAAAGGAATGCTGACCAAATTTAATGATCAAATGGAATTCCAAAATAAATATGCTAACATGCTAGCAGACATACAGTCAGAAGTGAATGCAGTCTTTATTCAGTGGAATATTTTGAAGACTTTCTGAATATACCAAACGAATCATCAAGTCAAATCATGAGACTGACTCATCTGAGTTATGCGAGAGTAAAGGGAATCGAG
>NC_087201.1:21945500-21963000 GCF_015104395.2 Macrobrachium nipponense | reverse complement strand
GATCAAAGTAAGATTTACTTTTTTGTGGACAGGAGCAGACCAAAGGATGCGCATGAAAATTAAAGGTCCACAGGAAAGAATCGAAAACCTTCTAGCACCGTCTACAGTACTCCATGGATGAAGGGCACTGAGATGGGGGCAATGCAACACCATTGACCAGGTCACGTCCCCTGAGGGAGAAAGAAATATGGAGGAGAGAAAAGAAAACGGAGCTCTATCCCGGATGACGTCACAAACTGCCTCTTCTGAAATGGACGTTTGTACAGGTCGGGAAAAACTGCCGAAGGAGGAAAGATCATTCCATTTGAGAAGAGAATAACTGGTTACGTATAAGAGATAATGCACACGATTTCTTTTTTTATGCTTTTTAAAATGGAAATGAGCGCATAGGAGGAGGAGAAACTGTTGAGAAAGCAGAATCTCTTCTTACAGACAGACGTAAAACTGGAAGAGGTGAATGCAGGATAACGAAAACAAGAAACTTTATAAAAAAAAATCCCACTTTCCTAGTTCTATTGAAAGAATTTCGTCTAGATTAATAATAATCGGCTGGAAAACCACACTTACATTATATCAACAGTTTCCAACCAGTGCAAGTTTTAGATTAATTGCCGACTATTTTCCACCTGAGCTAAACCAGAACAATTGCCAGCCGAAGCAAATATGAATGACTGATGACCATATGGTACAAAAGTACTATAATTAAAACGTTAGTTAGAGATAAGAGTGCAATATGTGTTAGAAAAAAAATTCAAATAAATAAGACAAAGAAAAATACACGTGCAAAACACATGTGTGTGCATTTGTACACAAGCCACTCTGTGGCGCCACAGAGTTGCGTCTGTGTGTGGCGGGGGTGTGGCTTCCCATAAAGTTTCCATTGTTTATAAACTGCATCGGGGATCAGCGACAGTTCGCCACAGTCGCTTGCCACATAGCTTATAAGCAATGGAAACCTATGAGAAGCCACGTCCCCGCCACACATCGACGCCACTCTGTGGCGCCACAGAGGGGCTCATGCACTCCGGGCACGTAGGTCTTTACGTTCGTACGCTGTTCTTCGCGGTAAATTTCAGGTAGCATCCTTAAACATTTTGAAATCGCTTCCATAGACGAGAAAAAGCAATCAACACCGCTGCTGATTTCATTCATCAAACTGCACGAGAATATATATTTATATATATATATATATATATATATATATATATATATATATATATATATATTATATATATATATATATATATATATGTACTTCTAGAGAAATGAACGAAAAAGCAAAACTCATTGGCGCGCGAAAAAGTGCTTGACAGCAAATATTTCGACAGGCTGGGAGAGACATTAATTAAAAAATCAAAATCATTCGCACTATTCAATTACCTGAGCGGATTTGACAGTCAAATATGACTCATTTCACCTGATTAATTCCACGGATTGAATTTGGAGTGGCAGCGTCATAAAACTAATGAAATACGTATGGTTTCCCCTATTTCCGACGTCATCACTCAAAGTGCTAGAAATCATTATTCTTCATTGATAAAATCCAATAGCAATGTTAATTCGGCGATGAGTTGCGATGTCCCTCGGTGATTAGTAAGGGAATAATCATTTGACTTTAAGTGGAGGAGGGAGGCATTATACTGATGCGAAGGTAAATTTATTCATCAAATGTTCTCTCATCTTCCGATTCGTGGTATAATTATTGTGGATCTCTCTCTCTCTCTCTCTCTCTCTCTCTCTCTCTCTCTCTCAAAATCCTCTCTCTCTTTTGATATATATATATATATATATATATATATATATATATATATATCTCATATATATATATATATATATATATATATATAATATTATATATATATATATGTATATAAGCTTTTGTTCTTAAAAATGATTTGTAAATCTGAGTTACCAACTATACTAAGAAGCTCAAGTTTACAAATAATTTTTAAGAACATAAGATATATATATATAATATATATATATATATATATATATATATATATATGTATATATATATATATGAAAAAATATAAGGAGCATATATATATATGTATATATATACATATATGTATTTATGTATGATTAAGATGGATACCAGAAGTTTTGACTTGGGAAAAGCAGTGTGGGTTAAGTTAGATGGGAAGGAGTTTGAAATGGATCAAAGTTTTAAAGTGAAGTTTGAGAGTAAAGAGAAGAGGCTGTTCTCGACCTAAAGGCTGAAGAAAAACTTACGCCAGAACTGACAGAGATCAAAGTGGAAAGTGCTGATGATTTTTAGATGGAGTGGCAAGGTCTATATAGAAGCGCTTGTTATATTATAGAACAATTATAAAATGCTTCGGCGCAATCGACTTTTTATACAGGGTAAAACCAAGGCCGCCGAAAATAGATCTATCTTTCGTATGAGCCGTCGCCAATGAAACTCTCAGCTGGCCATGGTGGCCTGTGTATTTCCATTGCCCGAGGCACGATCATGGCTAACTTTAACCCTAAATAAAATAAAAACTACGGAGGCTAGAGGGCTGCAATTTTGTAAGTTTGATGATTGGTGGGTGGATGATCAACAGAGCAATTTGCAGCCCTCTAGCCTCAGTAGTTTTTTTAATATCTGAGGGCGGAGGACAGAAAAATGCTGACGGACAGACAAAGCCGGCGGAATAGATTTCTTAAGGGAGTCATGTGAAATGAGCGATGTTGCAGATAATATATTACAGATAGGAAATGGTAAACAAAAGTTGCAAAGACTATCCAGAGATTGAAAGTGTCTAAAAAAAAAGAATTTAAAAGAACGGTAGCAGGAGAAAGTTGTTAAACGCAAATGGATTGCAAGATGATGAAGCAATGGATGAAAGGACGAAACAGGTTAAATCACTCAGATATATTTAAGTAAATAGAGTGGATGGTAGTAGGGTGGGAGAAGACATGAGTCACAGGATGTCTGCACAATATTCTATAGAGGAATGTTTACGAAAGGCAATAGGAATGTACGGATTTGTGAGCCAGTTCTCCTTCATGGAAAATGACGCATGGATGCTAAACGCAACTAAAGGAGCTAAAATGTAATTGTTCAAATAAATAATTCCTGTGTATATTTATATGTATATATGAGAGATGGCTTGGTCAAGTGAAGAAAATTACAAGTCAAGGTAATGATGACATTCAAGAATGTGGCGAATAACCCACTGCGTATAGTAGGGGTTGGACAAGCAACTAGAATTCCTTCTGCGTGGGAGAATAGGAAGCTTCTCTCGTGGTATTTTCTTCCAAAGAGCGTCAACCTTTGATAAGCAGATCAAATATGAATTTAACAGTGACCATTCACTTGTTTTCTCTGTATTAGTGAAATACTTTTTGAGACTGAAGCATTGATTGTATATATACTTTTATATGTGTATATATATATATATATATATATATATATATATATATATATATATATTACATAGATATATATTTATATATATATTATACACACACACACACACACACACATATATATATATATATATATATATATATATTATATATATATATAGATATATATGATATATATATATATATATATACATATATGTATATATGTATAAATATACATTAGTTTTGTGTGATATGTTTACACATGTTATTGATCCCTCCCTGAATGACACATAATAAATAAAACTTTTCGGTTTCAATTTACACTGTAACCATTTGTATCATTACAATAAAAATTCAGTTCGTTACCTTTATCAGACAGCAAGTTAGGCCCCTTCAAAGAACATGGGTGCAAAATCGCTACCATGATTAAACATCAAGAGAGATAAATATGTCTCTATAGAAATCCTTGAGGATTATCGACAAAAACACTTGATGAAGTCTGATAAACTCTAGTGGTGCAGGGCCAACACAGATTAGTGACCCTTGTTTGAGTATAAAAGGTAAAATCAATCACTGAAAAACAAATAACGCCATTCAAATCATGAGTTTATGGGACGCAAGTTTAACCAACCAATTGATAGGCGATGTGATTTTGAGGGAGTTATCACAAAAACCATTTTGAAAACGAACTAAACCATTAATGCAGTGTATTGTATGTCAGAATGACAACAGTTGGGAGAGAGCTACAAAGATGCAACGCGAAGTAAAGCTAAGAGGTGACATGCTTTTGCTTTGTGGACAAGGGTATAATAATGCCCTAGTCCAGAGGGTGCTGTTGGCAGTAGAGGAAGAATCACGAGACCTGACGTCATTTGACTTCTGCCTGTTTCCTGCACACAAATCCCACCTTCATGGACATCATTGTGGTGGCAAAAGTGAAGTCATCAATGACGTGAAGGTGTCTTGAGGGGCTCCGGGTGCAAAGAAAACCTTCTTCACGTCAGGACACCAATGACTGAACATCAGTGAATTCAGCCTGCCCCCTCGTTTTTTCCCTTTGAGCATTCTGCCACCTCATTACTTCTGATTTTAATACATTTATTATCAGTCATATATAAATATATATATATATATATATATATATATATATATATATATATATATATATATGTGTGTGTGTGTGTGTGTGTGTGTGTGTGTGTGTATGTGTGTGTGTGTATGTATTTCGCTTAAAATCGTTTTTTCAGCGCCCGAGATGAAATAGAAATTCATTATTGTCAGCCATAATTTCTTTATTACACAATAACGCAGAATCGTAATTCGATATATCATTCGTGTTGAAATTCCGTTCTAAAATTGTTGAATTTATTTTTTGCTCTACAACTGAATTTCTCTCCGATCGCTGCACTTGAAGCTCCATTACGAAAACAAATGGTTTTTTTTAGAACGAAAAGTTGATTAGAAGAACATTGCAGTTCTTTGAACGCACCTTCCTCTGACCCAGTCAACTCCCAGAAAATTCATCGAGATCAAAGAGAGCGCGTCCGCCACTACAATGATACTTTTGAGCGCACTGTGGGAGATCTCGCACCTGTTATGACCCAGATAATAACTGCAAATATGGCCACGATTACTGTTAAAGCAGATCCAGCGGGCCACGGAAATTGTTTTCAGGAGATGAAGTTTATGTAAACCGATTCAAGGAGATATTTCGCTCTAGGCAAATTGGTCCCAATGTTGTGAATATTTTTTTGTCGATTAAAACGAGGACGGAATTCCAAAGAATCATTTGGAAGACTGCAGAATGTAATGCAATTGATTTGAGTGGATAAATCAATCATAATTCACTTTTTTAACAAATTCTGAAGAAAGGATGTGAAAGTGGCAGTAAGGTCTTCAAATAAAGTAAGTAAATCTGTGAGAAGAGTGAAGGAATAAAGAACATCAACACATTACCAGCTATAAAATCCGTAGTTTTTTCAAACCAATGAATTGTGATCTGGCAGCAGATTGGAACAAAAGACACCGACAGTGAAGGACTTCGGTGTATTGCCTAGTCATGAGATCGACAAATATCGTGTCATTTCAAGTCAGCTAAAGGAATCCCACAAAGTTTGTCCGCTTTCGAATATCTATATAAATAAAAACGTAGATGTTCGTCTGTTCAAAATCTTAAATCTCCTAAAGTTCCTCACCGATGGCTTTGAAATTTTGACACAACATTGAATTCGAATACGCGCGTGTTTTTATAATGGGGCTTCATTCTAACCCCCTCCCCCTCCGAAGGGGGTGGAGGTGAGAAGGGATTCCCTGAAATGGAGCTGGTTCTGCCCGTGAAACGGGGCTGGTTATGCCCGTAGACTTAATTAATTAACTTTACGAATTTTCATACATAATTTATGTATATGATTTATCATTGGGAAAAGAATACTATAGGGTAAACATCAATGACATCAAAGAGGGTGAAGTTTGAGAAGGGGGTTGACAGAGAGAATGAGAGGGAGAGGAAGTGAGAGAGAGAGTAGGGGTGTGTTAGGGAGAAGAAAGAGGAAGAAAGACAGGGAGGGTTAGAGAGAGACATAGAGACAGAGAAGAGCGGGTGTTCGGGAGGCGAGAGAGAGAGAGAGAGAGAGAGAAGAGAGAGAGAGAGAGAGAGAGAGAGAGAGAGAGAGAGAGAGAGAAATTGGTATTAGTGAGAAGAAAAAGGGAAAGAGACAGTGATGTTGGAGAGAGAAAGAGAGAGTAAGAGAAAGGAGCTTTCTCTTTTCTTTCTTTTCCATTTAACCAGACTGAACCACAGCAACGCGTGGCCAGTTACAGCTAGTATAAAATCAAAGCTTTCAATTCAAATATCCAATATTGTCATATATTGGGAAAATACAATTTCCAGAAATCTTAGCCCCATTACGAAGAAATTTCGAACATTTATCTCTAGTTTATCACTAGAATTAACTTCACTTGTCCATTGATTTGATAACATTGAGCAAATTACGTAGGTTTTCTG
The DNA here is from genome assembly GCF_015104395.2 of Macrobrachium nipponense. Lineage (NCBI taxonomy): Eukaryota > Metazoa > Arthropoda > Malacostraca > Decapoda > Palaemonidae > Macrobrachium > Macrobrachium nipponense. The sequence goes on along the minus strand of NC_087201.1, from coordinate 21,956,636 downwards.
ATCTCTTGTTTATTCAAATAATCTGGAATTGAGTTCCTGCCAATCTTCGTTTTGTGAAAGTGGTTATTGGATCATAGTCACAATCTAAGTGTCCAATTTCAAATAATTTACGGAGTCAGTAAATGAAGGGAAAATTAGTTTCCAATACTGTATATATCATTATGTCCTTCAATATCGTTTAGTTTAGTTTATGAATATTCCGCTGGTGTTAATCTGCGAGTCTGAGTCTTCCATAGATTATTGGAATTAATTATAACTTCCGCGTTTCTCATTTACAATAACTTGAGCCCTGCTCCAATAGTATAGAACTAACACTGATCACCGCCTCATTATGGAACATGGCTGGGGAAACGTCTCAGATACATATGAAAAAATTGCTTATTATTATAAGTGATTAAATAATGGCTATGAAGTACAATTAGTGCATCAAAAGAAGAAACGGAAACACTTAATCCATATAACTGAACGGAATACAAATGTATAATACATAATTTGTATAAACTAAATGCATGCTGTATATATGAATCTGAGCAAATGCCGACTCGCCATTACCTTTAGTGAGAGTAAAAAAAGAATAAAAAGTTATATTGCGTGAAAAAGATTTTGTCAGATGTAAATAACTTTCTTTGATACGCACTGGGGGAGGGTGTTGGCACACGGGCAAGTTTACCATGCCCAGTTCAGTTCATCTTGCCTTCTGCTTGAAGATCACGAACTATCACTCTGTTTCCTCCTCTGCTTATACTTATATCCTCTCTCTCTCTCTCTCTCTCTCTCTCTCTCTCTCTCTCTCTCTCTCTCTCTGTATGTTTATTTCTTAAAGGAAAAACTTTCTAAAAGTAAATCTATTCTCTCTCTCTCTCTCTCTCTCTCTCTCTCTCTCTCTCTCTCTCTCTGTATGTTTATTTCTTAAAGGGAAAACTTTCTAAAAGGAAATCTATTCTCTCTCTCTCTCTCTCTCTCTCTCTCTCTCTCTCTCTCTCTCTCTTACTGTGTATGTCTTTCCTGTGCTTATATATAGCCTCTCTCTCTCTCTCTCTCTCTCTCTCTCTCTCTCTCTCTCTCTCTCTCTCTCTCTCTCCGTATGTTTATTTCTTAAGAGAAAGACTCTGAAAGTAAATCTATTTTTCTCTCTCTCTCTCTCTCTCTCTCTCTCTCTCTCTCTCTCTCTCTCTTTATTTTTTTTTAACTGTGTATGTCTTTCTTAAAAGAAAAAATATGACAGTAGATATCTCTCTCTCTCTCTCTCTCTCTCTCTCTCTCTCTCTCTCTATGTGTGTGTGTGTGTGTGTGTGTCGGTATGCCTTTCTTACAAGAAAAACTATGACAGTAGATACTTTTCTGTGTGTGTGTGTGTGTGTGTGTGTGTGCATCCTCAAATACTTCATCCTGTCATTTCAGGACGACTCCATTAATTTTCAGACTTTCTTTGACCACGTCAGCGCAGCTCGGGGACTTCAATCAGAGCTATCTTTCTTACAACCAGAATCTCTCGACAGGAATAGCGAGGTTCTTTCCATCAAGCGCAGGATTTATTTCACTTTCTCATATCGATTTGAATCATACTCAGATTTTCTTTTGAAGGTAAATATTGTTACCTATATGAAGGACTGGCATGAAACGCTCTTCCTTTCATTTTCGCTTACTGGGGGGCGGGGTTAGCCTACAAGCTATACTTTGCTGTTGTTATTGTTGTTCCTGTTTGTGGGGTGGGAGTAGGAAAGCCCAATGGAAAAGCCTGAAAGGGTCTGAAAAAGGTGTTTCGCGTTGAGTTAAAGATACAGGAATTTCAGGATGAAGATCTATGATTTATTTATTAGAATGAAAATGTAGAGAAATAATGTACATGTTAAACAGTACAGAGAAATTATTTCAGTATATATATATATATATATATATATATATATATATATATATATATATATATATATATATATATATATATATATATAGTGTATTTATTTAATTTTCGTATGCGAAACACCGCGCCATTTGACCGGAGATTTTAGCACGCGGCTCAAGTAAGCTGTATTTTGGATCACGTCTTGTTTGAAAAGGGACTCCTATGCATCAACTATTTAATTCCGGGGGAGGTATCATATCCATTTTACCACGGACAAATAATTCAGGTTTGACTACAATCTCATACAACAACCGGATACGCAAGGGCCCGTTAGGATCGGAATCCTTTAAATCGTACATAAATACATTCGATCCTTTGCATGATAAATTTCCCGTGTTCTTTATTTGCTTATTACCTCGAGCTCAAAACGGGATTGTTTTGGTTCTGTGTAATAGCATTAGATCCCCTTCTGCACCGGCGTTTTCTATGCTACTTTTTTTTATATCATATCGAGCCTACATACTATCAAATCCCTTGTATTTACCAGAAAGAGCATTCATACTCATTTTAAATATATCTCCCGGGAAATATGGTTATAGCTTTGTTTCCTTGCAATGTCGATCCTACAGAGGCTCAAAATACTGTTGGAAAATATTAATTACTCGAATCTTTCCCACGTTCAGTCGTGTTTTTAATTTACCTTCTCTCCGCTTTTATTCCTCAATGAATCACTTCAACATCTAAGACAGAAAAAGGAAGGTTACCTTCATACATTCCATTTGATCCTCTTGTCTGTCTCCTATCCCATCCAATCCTATTTTCCGTAAGCTTCCTGTTCTCTCTCTCTCTCTCTCTCTCTCTCTCTCTCTCTCTCTCTCTCCAGTAACAACCAGACCAAGGGAATGAGTCCCCTTGAACTCGAATATTTCATACAGCCCTATTTTTCATAAATATAATTTCCCTCTTTGTGCAGAACTCTCAATGCCGAGAACAATAACATATCAATCGTAGAGTGTGAGACATTGTAAAAATATACAAAAAGCTTTCGAACCCAATCTTGGGTTCATCTTCAGTGTCTTTTTGTTAGCCGCCATCCCGTGAATCGGCCTTCTAGTTACTTGTCTCTATGATCTTGAAACTAGAGATGATCTAAATCTGCGTACATCGATGCTGATCCTATTCGCGAGTAGATCTTTTGTGTTCCATCTCCGTTCTTGTTCAGTAATCAGTCTGCTTTCTTCTGAAATTCCTAGAAAAACCATTGTAAATCCTCCTGTCTTCGTATCCGATTGAGACTCGAAATATTCCAATATCGCATTCACTTTATTTTCTCTCAGTTCGTTCTTCTTTGGATACGCACTACGACATCAATATAACGAAATCATATAACTCCGTAATCGTATTAGATCCTACTCTCAATATTTTCTTCAAATTTATTTTTTAAGAAAACTCAATCAGAGTCAAAATTCTTATATATTTGCTTGAATGACTTCTCGACAAATTTCTTCTCACAATTTCCAACATTTTTCCCCTCGAATCTTTGCACACACGACTCACTCTTCACTAGTTCCTCAGTTCCTTTCCATTGTTTACCTGTGTTTAGAATCACCGCAACCGTTGCGCACAGTTTCCTGCCGCTTCGGGAAAACCACAATCTCTTATTCCGGTCTTTGAATTTCTCGCGGTCCTTTGTCCTAGGAGGGAGATATAAATAGATATGTCAAAGCTGCCGGCTCTATAAAAAGACTGGCTTTATGTTACAGAAAACCAGCTCTACAAGAACACCGGCTTTACAGGAAACTGGCTTTACAGAAAACCAGCTCTACAAGAACACCGGCTTTACAGGAAACTGGCTTTACAGAAAACCAGCTCTACAAGAACGCCGGCTTTACAGAAAACCGGCTCTACAAGAACACCAGCTTTACAGGAAACCGGGTTCACAGAAAACCAGCTCTACAAGACCACTGGCTCTATAAGAACACCGACTCAAGAAGAACACAGGCTTTACAGAACACGGGCTCTACAAGAACACCAGCTTAACAGACAAGAGAATGGCTTCAGCCCCTCCTTAGAGGGCAAATAAAACAAAAGTACCGGACAGAGGGTACGGAAATACAGAGGCAGGTTGTAAGTATCAACAAAACCCAAAGTCAGAACATCTCAAGTGAGTAAAAGTCGAGGCAGAATTCATCGGGACACAGCTGTCACCAGCACCCTAGTTTCTGTCGTAACTGGCAGATGTGGCTAATCTCGCTCTGACAGCTCCGAGGGACACCATCGATTTGAACGACAAAGCTCCTTCCAAGAAGGCATCAAAATTCAAGTGGCATTAAAAAAATGAAACAGGCTCTTATTAAAATTCACTAAAAAGTAACAAAATAATTTTTCGAGACACCAGGATTTTCTTACAGTGAATCATGGAAGGAAATACTACAAGAAATAAAAAATATACATCTCTCTTTTCTTATAACATATCCTTCCATATTCGGGACCCGCTCTTTTATTTTTGTAGAGGTGATTAACTGTAAGAAAATCCTGGTGGCTCGAAAAATTATTTTTTTTACTCTTCATTCAATTTTAATAAGAGCATGTTTACATTATTTTTTATATTTCTATATTGAACACTTTTCAGTTTTGACAGACACTGTAACTGACTTGACTGTAACTAACGAAACTGATATCCATTTACGGGAAGGGTAAGGGAAGGGGGAAGAGGGGGAAGACGGGGGAAGGGGAGGGTGAGTAGGAATGTGGGGGAAAGGGGAAGGGGGGGAAGGGGAGGAGGTAGGTGAGGGAAGGAGAATGAAGGGGAAGGGGTCTTATGGAAGACAGATTCTACTAAGTCAAGGGATTTGTGTGGTTGTGAAAAACCTGAAGAGTTTCAAACAAATCCTGAGACACTGAGAAAGAAAGGTCACTGTAGGGTCACTAGAGGTCACCGCTGACCTACTGATCATGTAAGGTTGTGTTGTCTCCGGGATTGAGCGAACGGGCAAATTTTCAAGTCCATCGGATGAAGGGAACAGGTCGGAAGTTGAGATACAAGATTTGAGGACAGACAGAAGGACAGAAATAAAAGCATGTAAAAACTGAAAGTCTTTAACCAAGTAGTCTCATAACTAACTGTGGAAGTCAGGTATGGCATTTCAATACCATGTGAATGGTACCATGATACCAATTATTAAAGTACCCATTAATACTTGGTTTTTCCCAATAAGCTCCCTGATGACTTCCAATGTCGTTTATTTATATAATACTTGGCCCAAATATAAGGCGGGGAAATATATTGGGGCTTCTGTCGCCTACTAGAAGTGAGAATTATTGATTGTCATCGGGGAGTTAGTTACTGAACGGGTACCAGGTTAACCAGTCCCAACTTTTCTTATCTACAGGATCATTCCACAAAAAATGTAAACAAGATATCGAAGATAAACCTTTTAAAATTCTCTCCAGAGCCACCTCACCTCATCAATCGGCATTAACTGAATCGTTACACATTGAGAAGTTTGTTCCCTCTTTCTGCAACTAAACTACCTCTACAACACTGTATTACCTGTCTTTGTTTTTATTTGGTGTCATTCACTGAGTCCTTGATTCCCCTCACGAAATGTAGCAGTCTGTTTCTTACATTCTGTCTGTTAAATCTGGTTTTTTAATCTAATATCTTTTTTAAATTGTAAACTTCTTAATTCTGAGTCTTTTTTAACATTTTTATATATTATAATTCTGTTTTTCAGCTTTGAAAATGAGGTTGTGTCCTCGAAACGTCAGCTTGTTTAAAATAAACGGACAAATAGTTCATGACGCCTCCTTCAGCTCCTTGTTCTATGTTGGTTGACAGTAACGCTTCTTATGTCTATTTTACCATAAAATACATATATTATATATATATTATATATATATATATATATATATATATATATAATATATATATATATATATATATATAGTATATCTATATATATATATATATATATATCTATATAAATATAAATATATTTAATAATAATATATATATATATATATTAGTTATAATATATATATATTATATATATATATATATTATATCTATATAAATATACAGATAGATAGACAAGCAGATTAGATGGATAGAAAGATATATATATATATATATATATATATATATATATATATATATATATATATATAATATATATATATATATATCACATTTACTGGGCAGTGAAATCAGAAAATCAGATTCCTTTTCTTGACATATATATATTTCACGCTCGTCTTATGTAGTGTGTTTTAGAAAATGGGAAAAAGGGCGTACACTAGATTGTAGCTTAATTTGATCAGATGTCTCATATCATTCAAGATCATTTCAGTTAAGGAGCTTTTATTTCAAGCAATTTCCTTATTCTCAAACGGATATAATTTCCAGTGACATGTCATGTTTCAAATCCTTTCCTAAACACAACTGCTAATCTTCACATCTCTGATGAAACAGTTAATTTTCTAAGTCATATATTTTCAGTGCTGCCCAGAACAACGTTAAGATTCCAGGTGACTTAAATGCATATTTCTTGTAAGAACACACTTCAGCCCAGAGCACTTGAAATCATTATGGTAATTTTATATTCGTTGTGGAAAACCCTCTGTCTGACCGATCTTTAACCTTCCGGAATCGATGCTGCCTTTCGTTATTCATAGATTATCAGGCCTTTGTTCATAAATGCAAGTCCGAATCGATTCCGGTGGGTTGTCAGTCATCGCGCTGGTTCCATTTTAAAACCTGAAGAATGTTCAGCAATATGAAACTTCAAATTCTTTTAGAATCTCTTAACGACAAAAAACTGTCGCCTTTCTTGAGCAATCGAACTACTTCCACACCATCAAACATTGCCAAAATGCGTATTATTGACCTCTCTCTCTCTCTCTCTCTCTCTCTCTCTCTCTCTCTCTCTCTCTCTCTCTCTCTCTGGTCCCGTTTTTCTCTTTTGATCTTCAGTGTCCCTGTCATTTTCTTTTTTACAAATCCTCAGCAGTTTTCAGTTCAACCTCTGAACAGCAAGTTTTGCCAACACTTTTATTTGTTTAAACTACGTTGTACATAATCTTTGTAAATGCAAATGCATAGCTTCTGCTGCTTCTCTTTCTTGCGTTTAGCCTTTAAGACCTACTTTTAAATCATGGTTAATTTATTGTCCCTGTAGGCTAATTTTTTAGATTGTAAAAATCCCAGGTGTTATTTTTTTTTTTTTTTTTGTAACCCTGATGATGGAATGCATAACAAAATGTTAGAACAAATAAACAATAAATATATTTCTAGTCCGCCCTATTGATTTCTTATTTTATTATCGTATATATAAATAAATATACATGTGTTATGTATATATATACTATATATATATTATATATATAATATATATATATATCTGTGTGCTTAAATCGATAAACCTTAGCTGGAAATGCTATTAACACCAAGTGGCCAATTGGGGAAACATCCCATCACACCTTTGGAGAAGGAAACCGAATAGCAAAGAATCACTGACGAAAGATAAATGATAAAGAAAAACAATTAAAACAACTAGCAAGAACAACAAATATACTGTGAGGTGAGGCTGATGTCAGCCTGCTCAGCTGGCGGTTGAGGAACATCTCCCACAACTGAGTCGCACCGTGAGAAGGGATCAGCAATAAGCCCAATTTTCTTTGTGCTGGTCATGGATGTGTTGAGTGAGATCTGGAATGAAGAGGTGTGGGAGTTGTTGCATGCCGATGATCATCTGGTGATCACTGCTGAAAATGACGAGGACCTACAGAGAAGGGTTGGAAAGTGGCAGGGGTCTTTAGAGAGGGGTGGCTTAAAGGTGAATGTGAATAAAACTGAGGTTTTGCTGAGCAGCAGGGAAGATAGAGACAGAATAGTAATACAAGAAACAAGAGGCACAAGGCATAAAAATTTAAATGCTTAGGATCTACTTTAAGCCAAGAGGGAGGATGTGAAGCTTGAAGTTGACAGTAGGATAAACGCTGCGTGGGGAAGTGGGAGAGGAGAGAGATGCCAATCAAGCTAATAGTCAAGATATATAACAGTGATAAGACTAGTGTTAATGTATGGAGTAGAAACATGGGCTTTAAGAAGAAAGGAGGAAGTGAAGCTTGAGAGAACAGAGATATGAATGCTGAGGTGGATTATGGGAATATCGCTGCTTGAGAGACCGGAGATATGAATGCTGAGGTGGGATTAGGGATTCGCTGCTTGAGAGATTGGAAAATGACAAAATAAGAAGGGCAGGCTTAGTAAAGATTACAGAGGTGATAAGAGAGTTACGATTGAGATGGTATGGGCAAGTGTTGAGGGTGGATGACGAGGATCGAATGAAGAGGGCTTAGGAGGAGCCTCTTAGAGGAAGAGGATCGAGAGGGAGACAGAGAATTAGAGGGCGAGATAAAGTGAAGGAAAATATGGAGAGAAGAGGTTTGTTGGAGGATGATGCCTTTGACAAAAGGCAGTAGAGATGGCGCATCAGGCAACCGACCCCTTGATGTAGGGATAAATGAGGGAAAGAAGATATAAATACACACACACACACACACACACACATATATATATATATATATATATATATATATATATATATCGAGCTACAATGTCCTTTAATATCTAATTCGCTCTACCATCGGAAATTAATATATTTTCATTTATATGCTTAACCGAAGGGGATTTTTTTTCTCGATAATAGATTTACCTGTACTTGGGCGCGAACGCAGGTACATTCAAATCCAGGCATGTCAGTGAAGCTCTACCACCCCACCTCTCACGGTGGTGGGGTGGTAGAGCTTCACTGACGTGCCTGGATTTGAATGTACCTGCGTTCGCGCCCAAGTACAGGTAAATCTATTATCGAGAAAAAAATTCCCCTTCGGTTAAGCATATATGAAAATATTTTAATTCCGAGGTAGAGCGAATTAGATATTAAAGGACATTGTAGCTCGATATATGTATATGAATCACAGTAATGTGATATGACTTATATATATATGTGTGAGTGTGTGTGTGTGTGTGTGTGTGTGTATAACAGAAGTGTTGATGAACAAAAGATTTAGACATGACTCAACAATTAAAGTGAGAATATGGGAATCCAGTTGTGTCGTTTTTTCTTCTACAGGGAAACGGTTTTATGTTAAAAGAAACGCATATACAAAGAGAGAGATAAAATCTAAGGTTAGATTGAGCATTAAGTCATAATCTTCACTGTAAGCGTTAGAGGAAACGACATTCCCTTTAAGATATAACCAGTAAAACTTGGCGTGATTCACCTGTGTACCTGAAAGCATCTAAACTCTAGGCTACAAAAAGTCTTGTCACATAAAAGGCCTATATTAATAGCCAATCATTCGCTCTTCTTCCTGACATGTCAAAAATGGCCAAATCAAATGTTTTTCTACACTTGCAACAATTTATATCAAATTTAACGATCATGTTAAAAGTAATTGAACTTCGAATGGTTGAATTTCTGAAAGGCCCAAAAATCTGTTGAAATTGTTTTAATCAGACGGTATTGAATATATTGCAGCGATAAAACTTCAAAGGCGTCTTTTTGAGGTCATTAAGAATTGCTTTAAAAATGTGAAGCTTTAAACAAACAATATAGACCCCAGTTAGTTATTTCATGAACTTAATAGTTAGTATTTGTTTCAAGTCTTCATAAAACTTAAAAACTGTCTAAAAGAATTTCAGGTTCGCTGTTTGATGATGAATTATGACTGAAGGTCCACCACAAAAACGGTCACAGAGAGAAAGAGAGAGAGAGAGAGAGAGAGAGAGAGAGGAGAGAGAGAGAGAGAGAGAGAGAAGAGAGAGCTGACAGATGAGGGAAAAATATCATGAATAGAAGACGAACAAGAAACGAAATCATGTGACATTTAGAAGATAAAATTCGCTCGCACATAAACTTGAATGATAACGAAGAGGGAAGAGAGTTGGAGAAAGAGAACGGGTCAGAGACAGAGAGGACCAGAGTGGAGGCGCTATTATATTGACAAATGTCATCTTTATTTAAGTTCAGAAGGGGCGTAAGGATTTGTTTGTGTGTGCGAGAGAGAGAGAGAGAGAGAGAGAGAGAGAGAGAGAAAATCATGCAGGATATGCAATGTAATGAATACGCCATCACTGTTAGAATGGCAGAGCGAAGGTCTCGCGAATGTCATGTCACATTCTGTTCGAATTCATATTTTATAAATATTAAAACAACGAGGAAACTGGAGTGACAATCTGATAGCGCAGACACAAAAAGGAGAGACCTTTCATTTATTTATTTGATCAATCTCAGACTGGGAAATGTCTTGTTAGCTCTCGGGCGAAGATTTGTTTTGTCTTGCGCGCGCACACACGCACACACACACACACAAAGAAAGTCGCTCTGAATTTGTTTTGTGCATATATCGAGTGTGACTGCATGCCCAAAACAGATGGTATTTTGATGCTATTTTATACATAAACTAGATACTCTTGTGAGTCATAAGCATAGATCACACGCTCCTTTGAGGTAGGTTTCCTTGCTCCATAGGACGAAACATTGTTTTTTTTTTTTACCTTAAACAGGAAATATCCCCCTTTTTTTCTAACCTGTTACATTGCACATACTGACAAAACACATTTTTAAAAAAATCCTTTGTAACATGAATAAAGCTTAAGTATCCATCTTCACAAGTACTGTTGAAACGCTATATACATAGCTTAACTGCTATAAACGTAATGTACAGGTTATGACGAAGCTTCACGTTTGAAAACCACACAAGTAAAAATGTACAATACTTATTTTTCTACAAAGCTTCAAGTGAAAAACCGAATGAAAATTAGCAATATTATATATATATATATATATATATATATATATATATATATATATATATATATATAACATTCATTTAAAAACGCGATAGGCGCGATACAGCTAATCTGTCTGTTGTCACACAATCCATCGTTCCCATATCAGCTTCTGAATAGAACTCAGTCACGCTTCGATACCTACAAATAAAAAGGTTTGATTGGTTTAAGGCTATCCGGTTTATCACGAATATCCCTTGCATAGTATTGGTAACCTTATGTCAATAACACTTTCTAACACATTCTACGGTCGTCTCATTGCACATTTCAGATTCTCCTAACCACTACAATAAATTTCCGTGACTCCACATACTCGGATTACTTGATTTGCTTGACTGCCTCATGCGACTGATATTACGATTTTAAGAGCTCGTTTATTCACAATAAACAAATAAGCCTATATAAATCTATTATACTGTATATTTATGTAATC
>NC_087201.1:21925500-21940500 GCF_015104395.2 Macrobrachium nipponense | reverse complement strand
GTTTTATTACCCTTTGTCAATTGACCATTTTTTTCTTTCCTTTGTAACGGTTTTTTTCCAAACTGTCTCATTTATGCCTCGACGATTTGTGAATAAACAACGTACGCGAAAGCGCTTGGTACTGAAGTTCTGCCTGTCATTTTCCCATGGTATTCACACACACACATATATATATATATATATATATATATATATATATATATATATATAATATATATGATATATATATATATATATATATATATATATATATATATATATATATAATATATATATTATATATAGATATATTTATATATATATATATATATATATATATATATACTATATATATATATATATATATATATATATGATATAGATTTTTGGTAGATGTGTAACTCAACTACCATATTACTCTACACTTTAAACAAGCATACTATGAAGAAAATAAACATTATTTCCATATTTATACCTTACACATAAGAATGATCCATAACTGAACTCTCATTATATCAGCTTGATACGAGTAGAATAACATTTTAAGTTCTATCCATCTATCGATTTTTAACTTATAATTTTTCTAACTTGAATTATTCTAAACTGACGAAAGAAAAACTAATAATTAAAATAGCACCTTTTATGTATTGCGTCTGTCTTTCAAAGGGCAAGAAGACATAAAAAAAATTTTTAAACTTATGTCTTTTTGTGATCCAAGCGTTGACAACTCATATATAACTACATTAGACGACTTCGTTATTCCACCCAATATAAGCAAATAGTATCTTCTTACGTCTCTCGCTCAACATGACCTCCATTGATTATTCATGATAAGAAGGACAGGCAGATGCCTTCAGATACAAGTATAGAAATTCAATAAAAGGAACTTTAGATTAAATATACATTCCCTGGTTTCTTGGCAGACTTTCTGTGACTTTTACTTGCATGGCAGCTACATGGATTTATCTATTGAATATGCAGGCATTTATATACAATATGCACGCACACATACGTACATGCACACGCACAAAAACGCAAATGTGTGTGTGTGTGCGCGCGCATTCCAGCTCTCAGGCCTCGTGAAGTGGGAAAAAGAAACAAATGTTTTCCCAGCATGAAAAGCCTCTTGCTGCCTCTTTTTTTTTTTTTAAGTAAGAACTCATTATCATAATTAGGGTTTCGTATGTGCCCTAAACTTTAAGCTTATTTCCAAAAATAATCTCATATTGACTCAAAATATGATAAAAACAAAATTCTTCAATTTGCGGCAACCATGAAATTAGTGTAGCATTAGATAAAAGCCGTCTAATTATATTCTCTAATAACTCCAAACAAAAAAACAACAAGCGCAATTCTGGACTGTTGTTGTTTATTCCGCAACGGTATAGGTTACTGAATATTGGAGAAAATCGCTTTGTATGTCTGGTAACTGAAAGTCTTTAGTTAGCACAGGCTTGAAGGATCCCCGATCAAGGTATGGTGCAGGAAGAATTTCGTGTGGGGGTTTAACAATGAAGGGATTATTGGTTTGCTTTCAAATCATAATGTGTCATCAGAAATTGTAATAAAAAATGCTTTCGTCCTGGACCTGGACAGCGATGGGAGTCAGTGATTGAAGACACAGTTTAGATAACGATTTCTTATTGAGATCTAAGTTTTTTTTATTGTTAGCGCATCTTGTGAGTTCAAGATCTCGTCTCAGTTTCCCTGAAGTTCAAAGACAGGCTGAAAGCTGTCGTCAGTAATATGGCAAGACATTGACAACTATTGAAGACTGACAGCTTCTATTTAAGATATATTTTGAAAGTCATACTTTGAGGATTATGAACGAAATGGCGTATTACGTTTTATTTCACTAAGGATTAGCATTTCGTTAAAAGATATTACTGGAAAATAATCAATTTTTTCCATCTAGCTCAAACGTGATTCATTCGATATGAAACGACAGAACTGCAACCTTTCTTCATAGATGCACAAGTTAATCAACGGTAGAGAAATAAAAGTCAGTTGTTCGATCTCATCATCGAGACCTGAAAGTCCTTCATCAGTCATTTGGTTTTCCCCTTTTCAGCTGTTTCTCTACACCGTCTCTTCGGAACTTCCTATCGGTAAGTCGATTCTGTGTCAATTTGGTATAAAAAATAGGTTTTATTTCAATGAATTCCTTTTCCTCATTGAACAACTTGCTGACTTCATGCTGTCCAACAGTCTCTATCCGAGACACTGACAGTGGATAGATATCATATTCAAAACAATTATGAAGCGTTTTACTCACTGGCACTAAGAAATCAATGTCCTCGTGGCACGGAATGCTAACTTTTGGTGGGCGTCAAAATTTTAGACTTGTAAATGTAATGAATGCATTTATGATGGATCAGACCAAAAATGTAGATTTATTTACTATGATTGCCTCGCACCTGTATCTCTCTCTCCTGGTGCTACTCCTGGGAGACTGACGAGTCATCCTGAAAGTCATCCATCAGTTCTATTTATCTCCTCTGAGTGGAGCCTGTGTTTCTGGATGGTCGAGCTCCTTTAGTGAAATGTGTCCCTACTGTTTTTTTTTTAGTTTACAGAAGCACATACAACTTTTGTTCCAATCTGTTGCCAGTTGGCTTTCTCAGTGCATTATCAGTATTTTTATCAAAGCCCATGACACTTATGTTGTTCCATTTTGTGTCTTCCTTAAAATGCCGTGAGTTAATTACCTGCACTGAAGAAGCTGGCTTGACAGTCCTTGCACCGGGGTGATGACACGGATGAGGGATTCACAACTCGTGAAACTTGTGAGTAATGTCTGTACGAAAGTGGTATAACGGAAAGTCATGCCGCTACGAGCGAGTGATAAATGTAGGTTGTAGACCGAGGTTGTTGTGATAGCGAGGAAGGCCACACAAAACAAAGCAAAAACTATGCTGGAAGCTCCTAGCTCTGAACTTATACACTGAGACAAATAAAAAAGAAAACTGGTTTACACAATGAATTGATCAATCTGACGTAAATATCCAAGCCAATCTAACTAATAAAAGTAGATCATTGAATGTGGAATTTCCAGGGAAAAACGAGTCACGAGAATTTCAGTCGCTGGATAAATCCAAAGATACTGGGCTCTAGATAAGGACCTCTTAGGAATGACGAGATATATACTCGGATAAAGATTAACTTTTGGCTGTTCTTATTTCAAAAGTGAATGGGACGCCTATAGAAATGTAGAGGCCCATGAAGGTTAATTCAGAAATTTAACATTTTTTCATGGGAAAGTAATTACAACAGTCACGAAGAAGAAATTAGTTTGCCGTACACAAAATTATATTTATGATTTCTAACATATTGGTAATTCATAAGCTTGTAGAAATTAGGCCATATATTTGTCCTGAAATATTCTTAAGGACAAGATAAAATCGGATAGTGAAATGAAATAAGAAATATGTTTACAGTAAGAAAGAGATATGTTCAGTGTACCCTAAAACCAAAATGTTTATGACTTTTAAAAATGAAATTTGTGTTGGATACTTATCTGGAAGATGATAAAGTGAATTGAAAGGAAGAGCTATTTTCAAAACGGCAACATCTTTCACTTAATGTGGATTGTTAGAATTCTTTTTAAACCTGTAATATCATTCAGGGGCTCAAGGAAAAAGATTCCCCCAAAAGAGATTCAATCAACAACTAAGATAATATTTGGCGCCAATGATACAACGCCGCCAGTCCTCTTGCCCATGAGCATTTCAAAAAATGTCAGCAATCTATTCCAGACACAAACCCTTCAAAAAATTACTCTTAGGTCACAAGTTCAAACCGGATGCTAGTCGTTATCTTCAGTCGAGATCAAAGATCACACCAATGTAACCAAACCTCAACCAATATAACCAAATCTCAACCAATATAATCCAAGCTTATATTGGTTGAGGTTCAAATTGCGCTTTCATTCACAACGGAAAACAAAAATACTTTGTTTCACAAATATCATTAATGACCAGCTCCACGTGGCATTCCCTTTGGAGATAAGTCAGGAGACCTACGGAAATTTGGAAGTCAGAGTCCAATAGTGCTTCGTTTCTCATGAGTAGAGACTTCAGCCGACTGAACAATCTCGTTTTCCTTGCCAACAGCCATATCACTTGTATGCACTAAAAATAACAGGAGACCAACAACACTGCCCTGTGGAACTCCAGACACAACAGATCTTGATTCGCAACTCAGTGTTGCATAACTGTAAGGAAATCTCGAAGTCATCCTAAAACATGTCTGCCCACTCCAAGAGTCTTGAGTTCATCAATAATTGCCTTGTGATTTACTAAACTAAAAGTTGCACCAAAGCCTATTTTAATTACATTCAAAACCCTTATCAAGGTTCTCCCACAAATGACATGTCAAATCGAAATGAGCATCCCCGGTACTTAATTGCTTCCTTTTTGTGTATATAGATTATCAGCTAACAATCCTTTAGATTTCACATATTTGTATAATGGCTTAGAAATTAGTTTTCTGCAACTCTGCAAAGCACGGGGATAATAGAAACGCCTGTAGTTACTACAGTCTGTAGATAAGCCCTTCTTTGGAACAGGTACTGTACTACTAAGCGTGTGCTCATTAGCAAGGATATTATTTCGACATAAAAATCTATGGAATTTACCAATCTTGCGAAACAACACACTAGAAACCTTTTTAATAAATAAAGGAAAAAAACCATAGGGATCTTTTCCACCCCAGCTACCAAGATTATCAAGTATTTTCTTGACATTCCTGGAGTAAAATGCAAATTTTATAAGAATAAGTTCAGGATGACAAGTATTAGAGAAAGGGACAGCCTCAGCTGATCGCTTAGTTTCAAAGGCTCAATGAAGCAGTTCAGCCTTTTCCCTAGGGTCAGTATAGAATCTACTGTCATCTGTTAGTAGTGGTGGAATGGAAGACGAACCTGACATAAAAGTAAATGAAGCCACTTTATTCTCTCACAGAGGCTGAGTAATTCCTTCAAGTTTCATCTTTAAAGAATTATTGTAATTTCTCTCAGCTGTATAGTAAATTGTATTTGCAAGGTGATGAGGCTCATCAAAAAATAGCGTAGTTTTCATGTGAACAATGTCATCTCCATATGTTGAATTTAGTTTGTTTGTCATGGTAAGTTCATCTACATGTATCATCAATCCATTCCTGTTCATTTTTTCCTGATGACCTTTCTGTGGACTCACCTTACTAAAATAGCCATCAGCATTTCATTTAACTTCTTAGGATCTTGATCTAATATAGTATCTCAAATATTAAGTGCCTGACAAGCTTCAATAATGAAATCCCAAATGGCTCTAGATTTGAACCAATTAGATCAACAGTTCCTGGAATCTTGACACTGAAACAAAAATCCAAGATGCCAACACGGTGGAGAATAACTGCTGGTATTTGTCCATGGAACTCTACACAGTTCTCAACCTTATACCCTTCTGTAAAATAACAAGGTTTTCAGTGCATTTATTTCTGAAAACTGCATCACAAAGCCTTACAGTAATTCAGTTTCAGCCTAAAATGCTAAAAGAAGAATAAGAAGGCACATGACCTAATCAAAATTCTTTTTAATCGACTATTTGATATTGAAGAAACCAGTGCTGCACTTGTTATAATAGATCACCTTCAAATAAATGACAGTTTTTATGAGTGTCCTACAGTTTATTCAACTTTTGGTTGTCAGCTCTGGGCTAATTTAGACACTAATGAGACCTCCAAATACTGTTTATGACATCCTCGCTAAATGTGAAGCTTGTCCTTTCAGATATTCTTCGAATATTTCAAGGTTTCAGACCTTAGGAAAGATGGTTACCAGTTTATAAGACCAGTCAAATTTCTGAGCTATGCACACTGAGCTTATTTGATGCAAAACTAATAGAAAGTAAATGAATTAACCCCGTACAAACATTACGGGAACACCTTTGTTGGCATGACAACCACCATCTGCCAACATATCCCCTAAGGTAAAATACAGTATGGCCTCTTCTCGTTGGTCACCTGATATTATAATTTTTTCATAATATTTTGGAAATCTGCACAATAGTACTTCTAAGGTGAAAATGAGGCTCCAAGTTCAAATTGGTCTCGTAAGGAAGAGTCTCTTCTTATCACAAGTGGTTCCACTCAATTTGGCATCAGTGAAAATCCATATATACCAGGGTCTACATGAAGGAACCCTTAAGGTTAAAAGTGAGTCCACTGAATTTAGATGAAAACCTGTGTATACAACTTTCAAAAGGCAATTCGTGAAGTTGTCAAAAGTGTTGAAAGTAAGACAAGCAGCCACTTGATCAATTTCCTCCAAAATCTCTTGTCTACCTGTTTCATAGAGATTCCGAGAAACTGCAGAGCACTTCTCTAGAGCAGTAAAGTACATTTCATTTACCATCTATGAAAAATTTGCAACTGGATGAAAATGAAAACACATTTCACACAACCTTGGCTTGGAGAATGAATGCTAAACTTAGTTTCGATCAGAGAAATGATGAGCAAAGTGGAGATTGACAATTTTAAGCATTGTAAGTCAGTCTAGTAATGCAACTCACACAATCAATGAAACTGTGTTGGTCCTGAGGATAGTCAGGTCAATGTCTCAATGAAGCGATATGGTGACTGAACTACAGATCTCTGAGATAGTAACTGGAAGTGGAGTTATTCCGACATCTGTGCATATAGAGTCTGCAGTGATTTCAAATCTCCACCATCCAGCAAAATAACAGAACTTTCAATACTTTGGTGACGAGATCCGGCTCACCAAGCCTCACTGAAACACCATTTTGGCAGATGGAACAAAAAGTAGGTGTAGAGGCCACAAGACCATCTAGAAGGCGGTCTCTTTTGGAAATCACAGAAAACTATACCTCACCTGCCTTCAGTATCAAATGCAAAGATTTCTCTGTACTTTTTTGAATACTCAGAAGTCAATCATGACCCAGTTTTTTATGCAACTGAAATTCTAAATATAGGTTTAGGCTTAGTAAACATGTCTCAAGTTTCAAACTGGTCCATTCAGTGATCCATGAACAACAGATATATAAAAAGGTCTCAACAACTAGCCCTGGTCAAGGAGCTTGAAATCTAAGAAATCCTCAGTGACAACTGGGGACTAGCTATGACAGCTTGGTACCCTATTTATAATCATTATTGTCATTTCTAGAGGCAATACTAACTCTATGTTTTAAAATGTGTCCCCCTAACACACACATATATATATAATGTGTGTAATTAAAGGTAATGGCACGGAGATAAATGAAAACACGAGAACTGCCGAGATCTTTCGATCTTAACGACCCTTTACTTAAGGCAAGGGTCGTTAAGACCGAAAAATACCGGCAGTTCTCGCGTTTTCATTTTCCTCCATGGCAGTACCTTTATTTATACACAGCATCATGTTTTATATATTTCGTGATCAAGTTATTCATGTGCGTGTGTGTGTGTATGTGTGTGTGGTCAAACACAAAAGCCATTAACATCTTTGGGAAACGTCCGCGGAATAGTCTATTTGCTTATCGCGTAAGGTATGTGGTTACTCACCCTACTCAAATATTCTTTATCAACGGATTATCCTTTTACCAAACATTACTATAAATCAATCAGTATAGAGGGATTTCCTTAAATAATTTATTTACTCGGGTTCAAATTCAAGCCAGGCCTTTTCCCGCAATTTATATCAGCTCTGGCCGTGGGCCCATAAATATTTTAACCATTACAAACACTCTTCTAGTTTCGCTTAATGTGAGGTGTAAGTCACTCCAGCTGAAGAAACGTGTTTCAGAAGTAAGGGACGTGGGATGAAACAGCTACTTAAATGCGCAACTACGTTTAGACATAAATAAGTTACACTGTTCGAGTTATGGATTAAATCTGCAACATTTCTAGATCGGGTTGCAAATTCCAAAGATGTATATCAGTATTGCACCAACCCAGGTTTTTTTGCCATGCTCCTAGGTTAGGTTAGTTAATAAACGTTCTGCTTTGGGTGTAGGAAACATATTGAGATTATTTTCAAGGAAATTCTAAGCTTAATTTTAAAGGGGCGTCGCGCTTTTTAATGGGAGGTGCAGTATACTCAGTTACAGCTCGGGAATGTGCGATCTGGTTAAGCGTGATTATCTACCGATAATGTTTCATAGTAGCCAAAATTAATCGAAACGTAAATCCTCGTGAAAAAAAACACACAAAATTGCGTTTTGTGTTTCTTTTAAGAAGTAACACTTACCAAGTTATATCTCAGTAATTACATTACTTATTGCTTCTGTGATCAAACATCTTATATGTCTAGGGCTCCACCTAGTAAGTTGGGAATCCCGGCCGTCTTGTCTGTTACGGAATTCTCTTGTTCCATTCAGAGCAAAAGACAGATTCCCCATCACCTAACTATACAGTTTTAGCAACCGCAATGTTTTCCTTCATTTTCTATGTAAGGGCTAATCTGACGGACCATCCATGACCTCATCTTTCACCTGTGTCGATGACCTAATCAGTCTGCAAATGAATCATCCAACTAACGCAGACAGAAAATAGATATTAAGATGACAGAAGAGTCACAACAAGTAAGATTCCGTCTTTTCAGAACATCAACAGCCACTTATAAAACAGAGACGGGGCAAACCAAAGCCTGTATGTTTGCTAGTGTTTAATACTCTGATATTAATATTAGTATTATTACTTAGCAAAAGTTTTTGTATTGAACATAAATATCTTTACCAGACCCTTGTATATTTCTATAATAAACTTACTTTTAAGAGGTTAACGTAAGCTGTGATGAAGGTATGACACATACATACATAGACACACTTATATATATATATATATATATATATATATATATATATATATATATATATATATATATATGTGTGTGTGTGTGTGTGTGTGTGTGTGTGTGTGTGTTTATTTATTTCTACAGCCTGACGAACACCCATCACAGTTGAATAATTGCCGCTTAGTCGAATTTCTGCTTATAGCAACCCAGGCACAATAGAATTTTCAGGAAGGGAGCATCAGTCACTTACTACCCGATACAGGAACGAATATATATAGATATATATATATATATATATATATATATATATATATATATATATATATATATATGTCTTAATAACGACAGCAAATAGCAAAAAAGAGGGTTAAGGATACAGGCAGCAGCTCAGACTGGGAGAAGTAACAAAGCTGTCTCCTCTCGCAGCAAGAAAAGTTATTACGCAGTTCATGAAAGCCAATCAGGATGAGACCTACACAGGGAACACTGTGCAGTTTGAGAAGGACTCATTTCCAAGGAGTAAATGTTAAAAAGAAGAGGTGGCTTAGCGGGCTTGACCAGGGCGCTTAATCGCAGTGACCTACGTAACACTCACTTTGCTTAAGATTCAGCTGAATCGTGCACTACTTCAGTCAGAGGACGAAACATCCGAAATATGAGATCAATATTCCAAGCAGATGTGAATGGGATCAACATGAGGCTTTGCACACTGGGTGAAGAAATAATTAAGGCATCTAAACAATGCACTTGTCATTCAGAAGCAGAAAAGGTGTTTGAGTAAACCGAACGTCCAAAATATCTATGAAAACACAATGTTTCATATTTGCGCGCATCTGCGAACCCGGTGCTTTCTCGAGTTTAAACTATTGTATGAATTTCTCTCTCTCTCTCTCTCTCTCTCTCTCTCGTCTCTCTCTCTCTCTCTCTCTATATATATATATATATATATATATATATATATATATATATACATATATATATATATATTATATATATATATATATATATATATATATATATATATATATATATATACGGGAGAGAGAATGTTAACATAAACATTATGCCAAATTTACGTATGCATAAATTTGATGAAAAGTTAGCTGTGCCTTAAGAAAACATACTTTAGAAATCACGAAGAGGATTTTTTTAATTACCAAAATGTTTTTTATCTTCGTTGAATAAAAACACTATTTATCGTGATAAGACGTAAATAAAGTAACAAATAAATGCGTTGGAAACACAACTCCCCTCCTTTTGTTTCTCGGATAAAAGCATTATGGGTGGCGGAAGCATCCGCAAAACATGAAAGGTCACAGAAGCGTCGATTTCTGATACGTGAGAAAGCGATCAGGGCGGTCCCAGTTAAAAGATTAGCTCATCATTTTCTCCTCATTTAGTATACCAAGTATATGGAGGAGGTGTGTGGCAATGTGGGGACTAATAAGCGAACCTTTACATTTTCTTTAGAAAAATTTATCTTATAAGATACGACAGATGGCCGGAGACAGGCACCTGTCATGTGACTCTCGGTCCATAGTTTATACACGTAAGCAAAACAGCTATACGTCCGCCATAGATTGCAGTTTAAAGAGAGAGAGAGAGATAGATAGAGAGAGAGAGAGAAATTCAACATATTTTTATATATATACACACACAACACACACACATATTATATATATATATATATATATATATATGTATATATATAGATAGATAGATAGATAGATAGATAGATAGATAGATTTTGAACAATACGTATTTAAAAGTTCATGTAACATACATACATACATACAATCATACACACACATATATAGCTTAATGAAAGTATATAAATCGCGGTATGATAAAAAAAATAAAAAAAGAATCATAAAAACATCAGCGTGTTCCAAGCGCACCAATTAGCTATCATGGTGAAAGTGGGTTAATGTCGAAACTAAGTACAATTTCCCCCGCTCTCGATGGGCCAACAAGAAGTACGGCAAATTTGGCATTAACCTAAATCTCTCTTGATAGCTCAGTGATTACCGTTGGAAAGGTATTGTGTCTTGAATTCGAGACTCTTCGGTACCATTTCATTCATCACTTAACAAAATTCCCCTTCGGGGTATATTCCTGAAGTAGCACGAATTGGATATTAAACGACATGACAAGTTCCTCGCTGGGCAAGTGGTTTTCGCGCTCGGCTGCCAATCCGGTGGTCCGAAGTTTGAATCCCGGCTCGGCCAATGCGGAATCAGAGGAATTTATTTCTGGTGATAGAAATTCATTTCTCGAATAAGTGTGGTTCGGATCCCACAATAAGCTGTAGGTCCCGTTGCTAGGTGACCAATCGGTTCCTAGCCACGTAAAAAAATATCTAATCCTTCGGGCCAGCCCTGGGAGAGGTGTTAATCAGCTCAGTGGTCTAGTAAAACTAAGATATGCTTAACCTAAAAGACATGATTTTGTAGCTTAATGAATGTATATAAATCACGGTGTGATAAAAAAATTACATATATAAAATTAAGTCATCTTAGTTTAACTAGACCACTGAGCTGATTAACAGCTCTCCTAGGGCTGGCCCGAACATTATGTAGATACCTAACGTGGATAGGAACCAACTGGTTACCTAGCAATGGGACCTACAGCTTATTGTGGGATCCGAACCACATCATTTCGAGGAATTGATTTCTAATCACTGGAAACCAATTCCTCTGATTCAACGCTGGCAAGGCGGGGAACCGAACCCTGGACTACCGAATCGGAGGGCTAGCACGTAAACCACTCGTTCGAGAAAGTATCACATTATATTACAGAATGCATAATGCAGTTCCAGCTCAGTTAGATACATTAATCAAAAGTCTCTCCATGACGGTTTTTGTATGTTAACCTAAATTATCAGTGCTTTATTTCCTCCTACGTTTAGAAATGCATTATGAATATGGATAGGGGCGTTTATTTACGTATAAATATGGTAATTATGCTTTAGGTGTGGGAGTGTGTCCTTGGGTTTAACAAAATACCTCAGTTTCATTTGCTGGAATGTTATATGAACTTTTAAAAGAGTATTGCTCAGAAAAAATAAATTAATGTATATATATATATGTGTGTGTGTGTTTGAGTGTGTGTGTGTGTGTGTGTGCGTGTGTGATGGAAAAAATGAACATATGAGACTGTGTTTCTGTCTAACACCGAGAAAGACCTTCGGTCTCCCGACGACAGGCCAAGGAGATAGCGAAAAGAAGTTCGAACCTAACAACTCCCTACTTGAGATTTTCGTCTACAGTAAATAAAAAAATACTATTTGGGTCAACTCTAGAAAGGACAACCCTTTTTTCACTCATATCTGTCGGAAAATTTGTGATTCAATCATGTGAAATGAAATCAGTATGTGATTTAATTTAGCTTTACTGGGCACGTTTGAATTCGCCTCTCATAAGGAATACCGAGCCAAGGTCTAGACTCTAGACCATGGGTTTTCAACCTGGGATACGCGTACCCCCAAGGGTCTGTCAGGGGGAACGCGCTCCCCATGGCACTCGAATGAATGTTAGATGTCGACCTTCAATGTGCTTTAGCAAAAACTGCTCCTTGGCCAACTTGGATAGTTAATGAAAACAGTTTCAGCCATTTCATTACCTCCCTTTGCAGCTGATGTGATGTGTGAATGGATTTTGTTTTTGCTGCTCTGTACCATAACCTTGAACACTTACTGCATAACCAGAAGTAAATGATTATAAAAAAAATTTCCTTGGAATTCTTCATGTTTACAGTATTATTGGTTTTGTCTGGTACTTACTTTCCCTCTGTACAGTACTTCCAAATATACACAATGGAATGTTTTTCTGAGTTAGTTTTGTTTTCCACGTCATACAAAGTGAAGGGGGTACATGACTGGCATTACAAATGCCCGAAAGGGTATTGAGGAGAAAAAGGTTGAAAACCTCTGCTCTAGACCTTGCACCGAGCAGAAGCAAATCTCATTTTGAAGGAGAACACTCACGGTGTAAGGACTTATGTAGGAAGGATTCCCCATCTCAGTCATAAAGGAATGACTAGCTCTATGGCACACGGGTGACACAATTGCCTTGGGAAGAACATTGACTATCATTGTCCGGCATAACCTTCATATGGAAGGAACGTCAAGTTCCATGGGAAGCAACATACAAATGAAAATAAATAGATAAATTACGCATATAACACCGATTTTATACGTAATTTTATATAATACATATGTGTATATATATATATATACATATATATACGTGTGTATATTCAGGCTTGTACAGAGGGGTGCGACCCCCCAAAAAAATATTTCTGGAAGTCCATATTTTCTGTGACCATCCTTTCGTTGAACTGTGCTTACAAAGTAATAAAAAAATATATTTTTTTTTTTTTTTTTTTTTTGCAAGTCTTTTTTTTATATAAATTTTGTTTTTAAACATTAACATCATTCTTTGGGAGCAGAAAATACAAGAGTGACAATAGGAATATGATATATACCTATATATGCAATGGCATTTATAGAAGAAAAGGTCCAGTTTTGGGAAAAAAGAAGACGCGCCCTACACCCATAAAAAAAAAATGGATACGGGCCTGTGTATTGACACAGCTGAACCAAATTTTTCCTTTATTTAATTAAAGTTGAAACCAACCTATTCTTTTAAAAGTAATCTACGCTCGCTGTCAGCCGGGAATTAAAAAAAAAAACACGATAGAGTTGGCTCTATAGGTTTCGAATTCCAGCCTATAGCTATGGACGTCGTTTCGGTGGAAATCCTTTTTCACGAGAACTAATCCCACTGCCGGGACAAACAAGTTTCCTTCATCCTCCTCCATGTTATAGTATCAAATGCCAACATTCATAATACCAATATTAATTACGGTTTAAGCTTCTTAATGGCCACAGACACTGCATCAATAGTGTCTTCCTTAATTAAAAATGTCGCGAAAATTGTTTTCAAAGCTGAGTGATGGGGATTGATGACCTGATTGGCCCACTGATTCGTCTGAGGCCCGTCGGCAAAAGCCTTTGTAAAAGCCAGGAGGACACGTGGATATATTCGTCACGGGTTTAGGGGGAAACTCCGTTTCTTAAATAGTGCATTCTTCATAGAGCCATACAGGCTCTTGAATTCTTCAGCTTCCCTTGTGTTTCCACGTCACTACATTATTTCTAACTCTTCAGTAAGCGCTTTATTCATCAACTCATTGGAACAGTTCGTAGTCAGTTTCTCTATATTGTTCAGGATCAGAATTCTGTTAAACTGGTCAGTTTAGAGCTCTTTTTCATAGGGAGTATTTGTGAAATATACTTATTTATGAGTATATACGTACACATTCATGAATTAAAAAATTAAAATCTTATTCTTAGGAAGCGCCTGTAACAATAAACATATATATGTAACATTAAAATTCTCATAATGTTATACCCAGATACACAAAAGGTATGATACACATTATATATAGTATATATATATATATATATATATATATAATATATATCTACATACATACATACATACATACATACATACATACATACATACACAAACACTAGTAACATGACATTAAATACGACTAACTTACCCTAGTTGTATCAACACGTTCGTGTGAGACTATTAAGCAAAGACGTGATTTGGGAAAATTCCCTTAGATGTTATTATGCTCTACAGTAACTTTTCTTTAATACAAAATTGCACTGCAACCACAATTTCCATTTACCAGAAAGTCGACTTTTCCCTTCCAAACTATTTCAGATACAAATTCTTAAATTTCACTTTCAATTGATGTAAATTACTTCACTGTAAATATTTCGGTCTCTAGCGAGCATTATCGGAAGACTTAACACTGGTCTGGGCATGCGCAAGACAGGCAAAACGTTTCTGAATGGACGAACGAAAACAAATGGATGACATCCAGAGGAAACAGGAAGAGACTCGTCAAAATGAACATCAGGGAGAGAAGAAGAGGCAGAGGCGACTGAGACCAGTTGCTCTCCTCACCAAAGGTAGAGGAACACTGGTTGCTCTGCGCACCTCTCCCTCTCTCTCTCTCTCTCTCTCTCTCTCTCTCTCTCTCTCTCTCTCCGCCCGCCATCGTGCCGTGTACCTACTACGATACTGTTATTAGATTCTCGGGTTACCTTCCTTTGTTCCTGTTTTAGTGAATATGTATATATATATAATATATATATATATATATATATATATATATATATATATATATATATATATAAAGAATGTCTGTATATGTATACAATAATGGATGTA
>NC_087201.1:21828000-21923000 GCF_015104395.2 Macrobrachium nipponense | reverse complement strand
TTTAATATCAATTCTACCTGCAATAAACTCTACGGGATATACCCGAAATTTTGACTACCCCCGCTGGAATTTTTTACCGATAAAAATCCAATCGGCTTTGACTATTACATAATTGAGATATTTCAACCTTCGGTGCGTTGCTCACCAATTTAAACAAAAAACAATGAGAAAACAATAATTATCAAAATAGAGAAGAACTTTTATAAAATTAATGCAGCTGAGGCAGCAATCACTTTTAATAAAATATGTTTAAAAGAGGGTTTACTTCCAGCATACAATAATAATAATAATAATAATAATAATAATAATAATATCCTTTATTTCAGCTCAGGGCCATATACAGACAGTAACATACACAATCTAGATACATGAGACAACATGATAAAAAAATTAATAATCGGTACTTATCCACAAAATAGATGAGGTAGGATAAAAAATAGTAAACATAATACTGGTAATAACAGTACTAATATTGGAGAGAGAAAAAATGCATTGAGAGTTATAACAGTTAGTGCACGGATTATATAACTTAAATTTCAGCTAGAGACCTTAGGCGGTTACAGTAGTCAGGTCCAGAGGGCTAAATACGGAAATTGAATGTAAACAAAACTTCAACTTGATAGGATTCTCAGTAATAATGAAAAAGTAAAATATCAGCAATAAATATAATAATAATGACAGAATCTGCAGATGACATCTTGCCCATACAGAGATTAAGTCATTTATGGGACAAAGGCCTCGTTTTCCCATTTTTCCCACAATTTAGATCTTCTTCTTGCTTCACTCCTTAGGATGCTTTGTATGAGCGAATTGCTGCTGTTTCTCACTCGGGTTACTAGACTGGACATTGTTCGCCTTACAATGATTTTTAAATTGTCCAGGTAGTTTTCTATGAACATCTGTGTGGCGGAGTGGTAGCAGGGAGTGTTTGTGAGGCGTCTCAAAATGTCATTGTACACAACAGTGATACGTCTCATGGTCTCTCGGGTATAGTTCGTCCAGAGGGAACACCCATAGATACTGTAGCAGTTCGAGCGGAAGAGCAGCAGTTTCACGTCTCGGTGACGGAAGGCAAACCTTCTTGTAGTCATGTTGCCAGTTGCACATAGTTTACAATGCCTCTGTTCAATGTCTGCCGTATCTTTTAGGTCGTCGGTGATAATGTGACCCAAATATGGAAATTCATGTACAAATTCCAGCCGAGGAAAATTTGTGGTTCTGCAATATGCTTAAGTGATCTCGGGAGCAGCGACATGCACTGGGTCTTGGTTTCGTTGTAAATGATATCAAATTCCTCTGCATATTGGCGGCAAGTGTCGATGAGTCGTTGGAGATCTTGCACTGATGGGGAAATCAGAACCATATCATCGGCGTAACAGAGGTTGTTTATAGTTGTTTCATTGACAGTGCATCCGATTGGGAGTGAGTTCAATTTGACATTCAAGGCATCTGTGTACGTATTAAACAAGTATGGAGAGAGAATGTCCCCTTGCCGAAGCCCGTTTAGGGAGCCGAAGGTGTACGATAATACGTTACCCCATTTGACACAGAATTGCTGTGTGGAGAACCAGCAGTGTAAAATGCCAATTAGGTATAGGGGTGTGCCCCTTTTATGCAGCTTCAGGAAGAGCTGCAAAACAAAGGAAAACAGGAAGAGCTTCAGTTAGTTACCTCTGCCAAATGCTTTTCTCACATCTACAAAACAAGAAAACAGGAGAGGCTGATGATAGGTAGTAGTTCAGCAATTCTTTCAGTATGTAGATGTAGGTGTCGGTTGAGTGGTTTGTTTTAAACCCGAACTGGTTGTCAGTGGTGTGTAGAAAGGGGAAAAGTCTCACTAGAAGAACCGACTCAAGTATCTTCGATGCGATCGTTGTGATTGCAATTTGCCGGTAGTTGCCAGGGTCAGCTGCATCCTTTAGCTTGTTTTTGATTAATGGTATCAAGTGAACTAAGAGTAGGGAGTCTGGAAGAAACCGGTGAATTATGCACGCACTGAATAGGGCCGCTAGCAAAATGTAAATTATCGGAAGGCAGAATTTGAAAGGCTCTGCAGGAAGACCATCACAGCCGAGCGATTTATTATTAGGTAGGCTGGTTATGGCATCGCTGATGTTACCTGGCGTAATGCGGTCTGCAAAATGAAATTGAATGTTGTCAGTAAGGAGGTTATCTACATCCCTTCGGGAATCCTGATCATTTATGCAATTCAGGATATTGTTGAAGTGATCGCCCGGCATACTTGCGATAGCCTCGTCTCCGACTGCTTCCCCAACTCTCTGTGATAGCTTTTTAGTTTTGGGATTTAAGGACTGGATATCTTTCCAAAGACTAGGATAATCACCAGATTCTAAGTTTCTCGACATTGCATCGGCTCTTAGTTGTTTTTCATTTAACCTGCAGTGCTTAAGAGCAAGTTTGAATTGCGCTCTCGCCTGTCTCATCAGTAATGCAGTGTGTCGTTCCCTCGGGCTACCATTTTGCCTCCACAGTAAAAACATTTGTTATAGAACGGGAGGCCGCTTAGCTAATTCAGTATCTTCTAACATTTGTATCATATTATGAAATGCAAAACAGGAATCAGACATGACGATTTTATAATCACTGGGCACACAAGCGAGTCGCAAGCACTACTCATTTTGGAAACATTGAATATTAAACAACCTGTTCATTCATTGAATTGTCAAACGACCGCTTTAGTACCCTTATATCTTAACTCTGAATGCCTTAAAAAATCTTCGTACTATATTATATTCTTAGTTTGTTCTTAGCCTCTGAACAGTAGGTCAGTACCCTGTGTTTTTAAGTTTGTCTGTATTTAAGTATGCTGCTTGTTTTAGCTTTTGTTGCTGAATACTTTTGTGTTAAGACATGGGGCGCCAGCAGCATATTTTCCAAGGGGGGTGGGGGGGAGGGGAATCTTACTACATACATGGATAGCTCCCGGTATCAATTTAAAAAGCACTTTTGACCCTTTGAACTAGCAGGTTAATTCCAAAAATAGCATCAGCGCCTGATATCTTTGATGAATAAAGCAATTACTATATATATATATATATATATATATATATATATATATATATATATATATATATATATATATATATAAATTGCTATGCCAATTTTTAACTAAAAAAACCATACAAGGTGCCTTCAATGTATGGATTAATCAAAACCCATAAGAGAGATTTTCCTCTACGTTCCATTATCAGTCCAACCGGTTCTATTAGTTATAAATTATCTAAATATTTAGTTAAATTACTGTCACCCATCTTAGGTGCTACTTCAAACTCTCAGTCACAAAATTCTATTGATTTATGTTCTAAGACTGTTCTGTATTAAATTATCCAATACAGATAAACTAACTATAGTTGGTTCACTTAACGTAGATTCTCGGGTGAGCCCTATGCTTGCTAGACATTTGTTTGGCGGCCGCTGATTGGCTGGGAGCTGCCTACCTCCCGGTACCAGCCAATCAGCGGCCGCCAAATAAACGTCTCGTAAGCATAAGGTTCATCCAAAAATCGACCTTAAGTGAACCAGTTATAGTTTTGATGTGACATCTTTATTCACTAAAGTACCTATTGATGACTTACTTCAATATCTATCAGAACATTTAGCTTTGCATAATTTACAATCACTTATCGATGTCAATATTAAATTAATATTAATTACCCTTTGTATAAAAAAAAATAGTAAATTCACCTTCAATGGTCTATGGTACCTCTATGAATAAATATTTGGCATGGCTAAGGGAAACCCCCTTTTAACTCTTTCTTTCTGATAACTACATGGTATTTTTTTAGGCTAGGCTTATTCCAAGGAATCTATTCTCCAGGGTTTTTTGAGTAAGATATGTAGGTGATTGTTGTTGTTTTGTAAACGGCAGTGTGAATGTACCTGATTTTCTTAATACAATGAATAATCTTGATATGCATAGATATATATATAATATATGTTTATATATATATATATGTTTATATGTATGTATATATGAAAATGGGTGGCGCTCCCATTAAATTTTTCAGGATCTGCTAATGCAGAGGTTTTCAACCTGGGGTACGCGTACCCCAGTTGGTAAGCCAAGGGTCTGTCGTGGGGTACGTTCTTGTTAGGGTTAGGGGACTGGCCGCCCACCTTCTGACAGGCAGGACACCTTTACTGTATCGTTCAGATGGTAAGCTTCATAGAGTGGATTGTCTTTCCTCACTGCAAAATGAAATGGACAGATACTTTCCTGATGCGTCTGAAGGAAACGTAAGCTAATTAAGAGACCCTTTCCATACAGATGTTGCTTTTGTTAATGATGCTATTAAAGGAAGAGTTTAGTGAATTTATGAATGGCTCCAGTACTTGTGATCTATTTGAGGAAAAGCCTTTAGTGAGGTTCTGGTGTCAGATATCCAAATCATATCCACATGTCACAGAGGAGCTTTTCCCAGCAATGTAGTTTGTGTGAGAAACTGGGTTTTCCAGCTTACTTGTCATAAAATCACAACTACAAAGAGATGCAGAGCCTTTGTCCCGGTGTGTTTCTGGAATAACTTTTTTTCTGCGCATTTGACAAAGATATTACTTAGCCATAGTATACTATACAGCCCTACCTAATTTTCGGCAGCA
Source organism: Macrobrachium nipponense (assembly GCF_015104395.2). Lineage (NCBI taxonomy): Eukaryota > Metazoa > Arthropoda > Malacostraca > Decapoda > Palaemonidae > Macrobrachium > Macrobrachium nipponense. The sequence goes on along the minus strand of NC_087201.1, from coordinate 21,918,380 downwards.
TTCTCTATTACTTATATTAGAAAAAAGTATATTCATAAGAGTAAAATAAAGCAGCCGAAGCCAGTGCTGGAACATTCTAATGTATGGGATCAAAGTTATATGTGACGTAAACATATGACGTCATGACTCCTCCCACAAGGTGATGACGACAAACAGCTGTCTCTGAAATTCTAAATGAATTTTCGTACCTTGTCAAGGCTTCAACAATGGCGGCTATGATAAGTCATTGTCCCTGTGGTTGCAGGACAGCTTTTGTAATTCTACACACACAATTCTTTAGAAGTGAGGAGGCCCGTGGCAAACACTGCGTAAGCTTGAACAGGTCAATGAATAATAGGGCCCTTTTTTGGGTCAGGTACACCCGGACATCCAAGGCTACCGAGTTTTCGTCATTTGTTGACTTCCGTAAGGTGCAGAAAGATAATTATATATGCTCTATAAAGCAATAGTTGTCGATTTATTAGTAAAATATAACTTGTGGAACATTAAAACTTGCTTTGCCACTAAAAAAATTATCATGAGTTATAATGCATCACTGAATGACCTCTATAGGTCCCAGTGCTTGGCTTGAAGTCTAAATTCTATCATCCAATCTAATCCTATGCAATTTTCTACTTATTAAAATGATTGTCACTGTCATATTAGGAAAAATATCAAAGGAGTTACGACAAATGTCAAAGTTTTCTTCACTTTGTTAATTGATTTTTAGTTATATAATTTTTCAATGGAGAAATAGTGATAGAAAGTAATTTCTCGGATTACTTGTGGAAATCCTTTTCTTCAAGGATTCTAGCACTCGACCTCTTGGAATAAATCCTATATACTACTGCTACTAATACTATTACTACTATTACCACTACTACAAAGTGTAAACAAGGAGTATTGGTTGTATTTCATTGTTGCCAGAGGTGGAAACTTTTTCACGAATAACCAATTATCCATCGAGGAGGAGGCAAACTAATGACGTCAAAAGTTACATCTTATATCTTCGAAAGCCATTCCTCTGACTGGTGGCGATGTCTACAAGAAGTCGGTGTTACTCTTATAATTACCAGAATCATGCAACTTTCGTAATACAGAATACAGTCAAAAATTAGGTAGGGATTTAAGATACCCTGTGACAAAGTGTCATCTTTGTCAGGTACGTTGATAAAGTTCTATTACGGACAAACATCGGGAGACCGGCTGTGAATCTCATAGTGAAGTCTGGGATGAATGTGGAAGCCGACTTTCGATGTGCTTTAGCAAAAACTCCTTCCCGGCTGACTAGGCTGGCTGATGAAAAAAAGTTTCTGCCATCTCATTAACTCCCTCTGCTGTTGATGTAATAATAATGTATTTTCTTTTTGCAGATCATTTTCTTTATTTTTATAGATTCTTTGTGTTTACAATGATACTGATGATGCTTGCAAATATGCGCAGTGGAATTTTTTTGTGACATTGTTTTGCTTTCTATATACAAAGTGGAGAGGGCACATTACTGACATTAAAAATACCCGAAAGGGTACGTGGTGAAAAACAAGGCTGAAAACCTCTGCGCTATTGTAATAATAAGTGTAAATTTCAGAATTGAAAAGCGCAAAGCTGAAGTGTCCATATAACGTGTGAGGTCTTTGCGTTGGTGGACAAGACCTGCTGGAATTATCTCGAATTTATCTGTACCAAAATTTCGAGAATGCGTTCCCATTACAAAAAAACACACACACACAATAAGCTACAGCAACATAAAAAAATTGGACAATCTTAATAACCTTACCCTGAGAAAGAAACATTTTATCAAAATATATTCTTTAAAAGTGTTTTTAATGACTAAAAGTAAACATCTGGTTTGACAAAAACTATAGATAACCTCTTGAATTCTTGAATATGGACAAACTATACATATGCTACGTGGAAAATAATTACATAAAAAAGAAATACGCAAACCTCATCAAAAATGTGCAACGAAAAAAATGTATGGCCGGACTTACTCTCAAAAGATGTGGTTGAAAACTGTATCGGATTTTAAAACAATACTCAAAGACGATGAAAGAAACACTTTAGAGAAAAAAAGAAGAAGAAAATATTTTAAAACGGAGAGAGAACGGCGGGTGGGGGGTGGGGGGTGCTCCGGGTACGTGATAGGTTGTTAAGGAATAGGCAATTGTGTGGAAGTAGTTTGATTGTTTAAGAAAGCAACAGTTTTTTTTTATAGTACACATTCTATAAGAAGATGCGAAACAGTTGGTGGTTTGAGAATGAATTTTGACATTTTCCTTCCTAACATAAAGTTTTACGGTAATTGGAATTGGGACTTCCAAGTTAAGTACACGTATATAAGTTTGACCAGTCCACTGAGCTGATGAACAGCTCTCTTAGGGCTGGCCCCAAGGATTACATAGATATTTTACGTAGCTAGAAACCAATAGGCTACCTAGCAACGGGACTTAGGGCTTATCGTGGGATCTAAACCACATTATGTCGACAAATGAGTTTCTAATCACCTGAAATACTACATTCCTCTGATTCTGCGCTGGGTGCAGATGGGAGCGAACTCGGGCTGCCAGAACGGTAGGCAGGTACGCAACCGACTCGTCCAGGGAGGAACTAATGGGCACTTCAAAATCTTTGGTTTTAAAAAACAACCAGCGCAATGACTAAAACTCCTGTGGGAATCGAAATGATGCGTTTTTATGTCAAGGTCGAGTAGATCTCCTTCGAACAATTAAATCCATAAACAACGAACGACCGCTTCAGTTACAAAGGCTGGCTCTGAACATGAAGTCTACTAATAATTGAAAGGTCTTGTAATATAAAAGTAATACTAAAAGAGACATATCTTCTTCTTCTTTGCCTTCAGCTCTTCCCATTTCTATATGGGGTCGCTGTTTCTTGTCAGCCTTCTCCATTTTTCTCTGTCCTGTATTTCTTGTTCTCTTTGACCCTTTTCCTTCATGTCTTTCAGTAATTTATCTTTCCACCTGAACTTTGGCCTTCCCCTCCCTCTTCTCCCCTCCACCTCCATGTTCATAACCCTTTTACATACGTGTTCATCTTCTCTCCTCATGACATGACCAAACCATTTCAGTCTTCTTTCCTGGGCTTTTCTTTTTTTTTGTGGAACCTCCAATACTTTGACTATCCCCCTGATCAATACATTCCGGATCTTATCTCTTTTTGTGACACCACACATCCACCTCAGCATTCTCATCTCGGCCACTTCCATTCTTCTTTCTTGTTCTCTCTTTATTGGCCAAGTATCTGCCCCATAGAGCATGGCTGGTCTAACTACGCTTTCATAAAACTTTCTTTAACTTTTGCACTGATCCTCCTTCTGTCACAGAGTATCCCTCATGACTTTCTCCAATTCACCCATGCACACTGAACTCTATTACTGACTTCTGCATCCAGCTTTCCATTCTCACTCGTAACAGAACCAAGATATTTGAAGGAGCTAACAACCCTCTTTATGTCTTCTTGGCCCAATTTCACTCTTCCCTGCCATTCCTCTCCACATCATTTACAGATAGCAATGAAATATTTATTAACCCCCAAGTGAGTATGAGGGCATTTAAGGCAGGGCTGAAAAGCATCATTCGAAAACTTAACCTCAAAGGTGCCAGGGGTAACAGATGTTTTTAAAATAATATTTCAGGTAAGAGATTTTATTAAACAAATATGTTATAAACAAAATAACTGAACTGAATTTGGCTTGAGTTTATAGGAGCAGTTGCTTAAATATTAAGACCCAAATTATTGTTCGTTTTTTATTTTTTATTCTAGCAAAATTACATGTGAGGACCCTGTAGGTGGGTAGTGCAGTCAGTGCATCTCATGCGGTGCACTGTAAGCATTATATAAGAAGGCTCTTTGCAGCGTTCCCTCGGCCCTTAGCTGCAACCCCTTTCATTCCTTTTACTGTACTTCCTTCGTTCGTATTCTCTTTCTTCTATCTGACTTTCCTTGAAAAGTTTTTTTTATAACCAAAAAAGCATTTATATATGCTATCAATTTAAAATTTTCTTCCCAGCCTATGAAAATAGTTTATGGTATCATTGCGCAGTCTTTTCACAACTTACAAAAATTAATATATGCTATCAAAGTCAAGTTTTCTTCATATACAATAAAAAGAAAGAATATGCTGTCTTTATGAAGTTTTCCCCATAACCTTTAAAAAATAGTATATGATCTGTGCAAAGCTTTTCTTCATAGAACAAAGTTATCAAGTTTTCTTCATAGCCTTAAAAAATAGCGGATGCTCTGCGCAATTTTTTTTTTCATAAAATTAGTAATATTTTCTCCACAACCCATGAAAGATAGCATATATGCTACGTATAAAAAATAGTAGGCTCTATGCTATCAGTGCAAAATTGTTTTCAGAAATTATGATAAAATAAATGCCCTAATGAGGCTAGGATGGTAAAGTCTGGTTACTAGCTAAGGCCAGGACGATACTCCTTTTTTTTTTTTTTTTTTTTTTTTGCATCCGCCTGTGGTGTTTGCGCATGGTAACACTGCGTCCCGAGCTTTAAATAATATCATATTTCGAATATTAACAGTGTAATTTGCATACAGTAAATTATCAAAACACTTTTCAGTTGCAAATGTTCACCAAGATATCCTTTTATTTACCTAAAACTTACACATAGCGTAACTATTTAAAGCCCGGGACGCAGTGTTACCATGCGCAACCACCACAACCGGATGGACAGATGGAAAAAAACAGAGTATAGTATACACATACTGTTTTGTATTTCTTGACATATTTTTCATGTTTATATTCAGAAATATAAAATTATATAAGTGCATGTAACAGCTCCCAATAGAGCTTCGGGTAATACAATAAACATTTAGGTTAGTGAATGTGGTTCTGGTCTTATACCATCCTTATCCGAGATTTCAACGATTGTTCGTCATATGTGGGTTCCGAAGAGTACCTATACTCGGTTTGTTTCCATCTGTCCACCCGCCTGTGGTGTTTGTGTATGGTAACACTGCGTCCCGGGCTTTAGATAGTTACATTCAGCTTACATTCAACAATTATAATAATATCCTATTTCGAATATTAACGGTGTAATTCACATACAGTAAATTATTAAAACACTTTTCATTTGCAAATGTACACCCAGATATCCTTTTATTTACCTAAAACTCACACATAGCGTAACTATCGAAAGCCCGGGACGCAGTGTTACCATACGCAAACACCACAGGCGGTGGACAGATGGAAAAAAAACAGAGTATAGTTGGCATGATAGATCTGTGATAATTATGAGTTCAAAATATCGAGATACACGGATATATATATATATATATATTATATTATATATATATATATATATATATATATATATATATATATATATGAATAATTATCACATCGAACCGTGATCCATTTATATATCAATTCAAGCTACAAATGTCCTTTAATATCTAAATTCACTTTACCTCCCAAATGATATATTTTCATATATGTAATTTTTTAGTTGATAAAAATTTCGTCCCCCCATGGGATCGAACCACCGTCCAAGTGGACGGGGACGAAATCAGGACAGTCAGTGACGCTATCCAAACAGCCAACTGACTGTCCTGATTTTGTCCCCGTCCACTTGGACGGTGGTTCGATCCCATGGGGGGACGAAATTATTATCAACTAACAAAAAATTCCCCTTTGGTACATATATGAAAATATATCATTTGGGAGGTAAAGTGAATTTAGATATTAAAGGACATTTGTAGCTTGAATTGATATATATATATATATATATATATATATATATATATATATATATATATATATATATATTTTTTTTTTTTTTTTTTCTTTCTTTCTTTCTTTTCTTTTCTTTAGAGAACGAATCAGCTCTTATCGTAGAAAATGAGTATTTTTGGTAGGGGTAAAGTAAATGTCTCACTCTCTACTATCCGGAATTAGCAAGTTCCATGTGAATAAAAATAACATATGCGTTGTATTACAGTGTACCAACCAAGGGCTCCAGAGACTTAGAAATCAAATTTCACCTTTTGAAGTAATTTGTGAGCTCTACTGCAATTGTACTTAGGTGCATCCAATAAGATATTGTCTAAGTATAAGCTTTCGGCTCTTTATTGTTCCTTTCTGTTTCTGTTAGAGTTTTGCCCATCATGTGTGGTTACGGATAAGTCCCAATTCCAGTCTCTTATACAATATGTATTGCCCTTGAAATCGACCAGCTGGTGTATTCATGAATTCTCTGTAAGTGTCATCTGCAAATAGGCCGATTTCAAAGCATAGATGCCATATCCCCAACTCCCTATATCCACACATCTGTCACCTTATCTCTCGTGTGACATTCCACATGAGCATTAGCTTCCCAGGAGTCCAGCACAAGTTGAATTTTGTTCATCGATGATTGTTCAACCACATTCAACAGCAGTATACCACTTTCAGCTTCCTCTCCCTGCTCACTGTGACAAGATGCTCTCAACAATCTATCTCTTCGGTTCCCTCTTTTCTCCTTCCAGTTCTTTACAATACCAACTAGTACTATGTCTCAACATAAGCAGCATTCCATTCTTCCACACCCATTGGACAGTCCTGCTACTTAATCAGACCTTACATTTTCTTGGCTCAAAAATTTATTGCCTTGGCTATTAGACATCTTTGAATTAGACAAATGTAAGAAATCATTTATCTCACAATTCAAGTCAGTGTTCACATCTATGCAATTATGTAGAGATTAGCATCATATTGATCACCAGGGAAGGGAAATTTTCCAATCGATTCTGTACTAGATTTATTTCGTAATTGGTGAACTGGAAATACTAGCGTCCATTATCTTACTGGGAGTGAACATTAGCTTCACGAAGCAAAAGTACACACAACATTTTATTTTGATGTGAGGGCTTGAAAAGAAATATATAATGTATGCAGGAACGAAGGCTATCTACTTTTATAATACCAGAGGAAAAAATTTATGAGTCTTCAGATCCTCTCTCTATATCAAAGGAGAGAGAGGGACTTTTAGGTATGAAATTGAGGGAAACGATTGTTTCTTTCATTTAGACACAAGTTAACATTACATTTGATACGCTAGATATTTGCGTGGCCTTTCCTTCCAGGTCGTTTGAAACACAGGCGACGATTTCTTGTTCCTTGCAAGTGATCTACTTGCCAAGACTCACATCCATCTGTGGTTCGACTCGACTCTCATCTTTTGCTGCCGTTTTGCATTTGAAGAAGAGCGTCCACTTTTAGGCGTACATTCCCCTGTCTAATGAATGGCTCAGACAGACATACTGAGGATCAATGGGGAATGCCATTCATATGAGAAATCTATGACAATATTTCTTTGATCGCACTGGATTTTTGTGCAATGATAAAAGACATTCAACCAGATTAACACCCCCTGTTTTTGTTGGAAACTTTTACTCTGTTTGGCCATCTGGAATCTCTACTACAACCTTCCTCAAACTTTTGTCATATTTGCGCGCAGTCAGCGACGGAGTAGCCAAGGTTGCCATCTTGCCCGATGGCGAGTGGATTCCTCACACAAAGGACCATGGAAAATTGCATTACTTATTTACACTATTAGTGAAAATTAAACGCTCCAACAATTTGTTTTCTGTGGTTCCACTTAAGCATTTTCAAATGTTTTACTTACTTGTGATGGAAATTCTATTATGGTGTTGAGGCTGAGGTTTGGAGCTGGCTTCGCTCTTGTCACCTGGCAACCAAAATATTTAGACCCAGTCCGCCTCTGCTTGCAGCATGAACTTGTTTACTTCCACCAAAGGTGCAGAGCATGGTCGCACCATTATTATCAAACCATTTGACTAATGCCAGCTTACTTCCAGCTCCAAATGACCTCCATTCCTCAAAAGTGCCTCGACCTTTCTTCTTCATACCGTTATCTGTTGCTATCTGTCCCCCATTAGCACAATCCTCTTTCAGCCAGATGTTTTTGGAGTCAAAATAATCAATATATAGAAGCCGATGATCTTTGCATTGTTTGTCTCAGCAATGTGTAAAACGATGTTTAAAGTTGCACAGAGGCCTGGAGTACGACCTTCTTTATCAACCGGTTAATTGGACTCTGTATAAGGAATAAAATCTGGAATAAGACCCCACTGTCTCCAGGAGCAAAGATCATGAATCCCAGTTTACGGACTTCATATGTAGTCAATATTGCTTCATGATATATGCCTTCCTGTAAAAGGCATCATCTGATCATCAATGCAAAAGTTTTGTTGCATTGGAAATTCTTGAAACTTCTCTCTCCAGTGATTCACTATTGGTCTAACCCTGAAGAACTTATCATTGGTTACTATGGTTACTTCATTATTATCCCTGATGTGTAGGTGTGATTCTATAGTCTCTCATCTATTTTTGCTTTTGACCATAGCAGTGTAATCTCTGTATTTTGTTTGCCACGTTTCCTGCTTCTAAATCTTAGTCCCGTCCACACGGCCAAGCTTTGCTCGACGAACTTTGTTCGATGTGACGTCAGAAGCGGAGAAACCGCGGCAGAGTTCTGACTTTTCTCGCTGTTTCTCTGCTTCTGACGTCACATCGGACAAAGTTCGTCGACCAAAGCTCGACCGTGTGGACGGGGCCTTAGTCATGCGCGTAAAAGCACAGAATAATTAAGCTATATGAAATAACAGAATAATTAAGCTATATGAAATAGAAAGACACTTATTATTTATTTTTCATTTTTTTTATTTTATTTTTTTTGTCGTTTTTTTTTCATTATTACTTTAATGGTAATATTTTTATTATAATTTTTCTTATAACCATTTTCTATAATTTTTTATGCCTATCATCTTCAATTTTTCCTATTCTCTCTTAATTCTATTATCTTTATCAATAAAATATTTTACTTTTCACTTTTGTAACTCTTAACTTTATTCTTCTATATCATTTCTATTTCATAAGATATTTCTTCTTTATTTTCTTTATCTTTTATTTTATTACTTACATCTTTATCATTTTCAATTTTACACCCAATATCACTTTTCTACGTTTACTTTTATTTTTCCTGATTATTTTGCCTTTGTTTTTCATTATTTTACAATATTTACTTCTATGATTATTGATGTTGCATTACTTTCTTTAATATTTCTAATCTTACTTTTCTTGTTATTTTTATTCATATTTAATCTCATTTTTAGTCATCGTACATATTTTCTATTTTTCTTGATTAATTTCTCATTGTCGTTTTCATTTATTGTAATTACCGTCGATTTTTATTGTATGATTGATTTTTGTTACAATCTACTTTTACGTTAAGCTAATTGTTTTTTTTTCTAATTTATTTGTTTATATTTTCATCGTGATTTTATATTATTTTTTCGGTTTTTACCTTTTCGTCCTTTTTTCTATGTTATTTTGTACTTTTATTTTTGTATTTCACACTTTCAATAAAAGTTTACAATTTCATTATATTTACTTTTATTTTCTTTTATTATTTCTTTATTGTTTTTACTTTCTATTATTTTTTCTTTTATCTTCATTTCTGATATTTTTATCATCCTATGTATTACAATTTTTTATTTCAAAGACATTATAAAAACAATAAGAAATAATCAAAATAATCCAAAAAATAGTAAAATAATTTTTTTTATTTTGATGTTTAATCTGTGTTTTTAACTGCTTATTTCAATTTTATTTATGTTGTGATTTTATTTTCGTTTTCATCTTATAATAGTATCTATAGTTTACAGTTTTTTTACTTTTACTTTCATTTATTTTCTTTCTTAAATTATCATCCATTTTTTTTTAGTTTTTATTATTTTGTGTTTTTTCTATGTCTAATATTTGTATTTTTATGTTCATGATTCTATTTATTTTTATTTCAAATATAATGAAAAAGTAAATAGTAAAACAATGAAAGAATAAAACAATGATAGTCATAAAAATTTAAAAAATAAGAATTATGGACTAAAATAATTACAATTTAAAAAACAATAGAGAAAACAAAAAGGTAATAAAACAAAAAAGAATTAAAAATAAAATTAAACCTATTCTGTATTAAATAATTACTTTTTATTTCATTTTTATCATTTTGATTTATTGCTAATAAATCTTCTTTTTTTATTTATTTTCAACTATTGTTTACTTTCATTTTATTGCGTTTTTTTTATTTTGTCTTATTACTCGTAAAATTTCTATCATCATTGTAATATTTCTATTTTCATTCATTGTTTTTACTTGCTAATCAGTCGTATATCCGAAATATTTCTCTTTTTATTCGTATTTTCATTTTAATTTTTCTTTTATGTTTATTTTCATTTCTAATTATTACGAATATTTTTTAATTTAAGTTTTCTCATTTTGATTTGTATTTATTTTTCTTGTCGTTCTTTTCATTTTTATTATTTTTAGTTAACATTACACATTATCGGTGATCTTCCCTGAATCCACTTTCATATTCGTCAATGTCAGCTCCTTTACTGTTTTGTTATTTCAGATTTTTTCCCATTTTCATATCTGACCTCCTTTTATTATTTTTATTATTCTTATTCATATTTCCGAAATTATTTCTTACAATTTTATTTTTATTCTACACTATAAATATTTTACCTTTATTCTTATTATCATATATTTCATCTTTATCCTTATTATCATATTTTTTTAAATCATTACTCTCATCCTATTATCTTTTCATAATTCTTGATATCATTTCTCATATTTATATTATTTTTATTTTCATTTTAATTCTATTTATTTATTTATTGGTATTTTTAATTTTTGTAATATCATTTTTCTTTTCATTTTTGTTTTATTTTATTAGCTCTCTCATCTCTTAGAATTACTCTTATTTTTTATGATATTATCTATCTTTACGTTTTAGTGATAATTTCAATCATTAGTTTTATATTTCATTTTATTCATTTTAATTTTTATTTTCGTTATTTTCATTTTGCCATTATATTTTTTATCACCATTTTTATTATTTTCTACATTTTATATTAGTTGTCATGATTGGGATTTTTATTATTTATATTTAATTTGAATAGGCTATATTCTTATTTTCACTTCTTTTTATTCTATTATTTTTAGTAACTTTAATTCAATTTTGTATTTTCAATATCAGATTTCCATTTTCTTTATCATTTTTATATCTACTTTCATATCCACTGTTCACTAGTTTTAGTCTTCATTACTTTTTTTTGTTATTGTCATTTTTTTTTCATTTCTATATCATGATTTGTTGAGTTACTTATCACTATTCTTTTATTGTTTATCTTCTTTCAGTGCTCGTTTTTTATCTATGATTTTTCTTATCATTACAATAATTTTTTTTCTATTTTAATTACTACTAATATTTTCTGTTGTATATTACACTCATGAAAGTTGTTTCTTTTTGTTCTTATTAGTTTTATTTCTTTATTTTATTTTATTTTTCGCTTTATTGTTTCTTTATTTAGATATATTATTGTTCCTGCTTTTTCCTATTTGTTTTTGCTTTATTTTATGATTTATTATAGCCTTTGTCATTCTTAATTTATGATTGTTATTATATTCTAAGCCTTTTTATCAGTTATCTCTATTCTATTTATTTCTGTGTTTTCATTTTTATAAATTTATTACTTTACTATTATTATTTCTATTCATTTATATATATATATATATATATATATATATATATATATATATATATATATATATATATATATATATATATATATATATATATATATATATATATATATATATATATATATATATATATATATATATATATTCATATTTCTTTTATTCATATGCACATTTTGAATACTTTTTATTTTAATTTTCATATATTTTTATTCGTCAATTTTATAATCATATAATTTTTTACATATTCTACATTTCTATTATCATTTCTTTACTATTTTCCGTATTGCTTTTCTTATGTAATTTTTGTTATGTTCATTTTTATTATAACTTAATTATAGTATTTTTTGTCATGTTTACCATTTCTTATCTATTTTTATTTTATTTTGTCTCTACTATTTCTATTTCTATTTCAATTTCTAATCATTTTGGCTTTAATTTTTTTTTATATTTATTACTCACTTCGGTAGATCTAGGGTACCTATCCGCGGCAGCCCAGACTATGGCAGTTGCTGTTTTTCTATGCAGTTTTACCTACTGAACAAGAATTTGAAGTGATATTTATTCGGACGACTCTAATTTACCTTTGAACTCTATCCTACGGTAAAGGGGATTCCCATTGGGAACCGGGGTTTTGGGTGGGGACAAAACCCCAACTCTATCCTACTGTAAGGGGGACCCCAGTGGGAACCGGGGTTTTGGGTGGGGAGAAACCACTTGGGGGAAGGTTTTGCCGTGTTACTGTGGTATTTCCCATTATTTATGACATTTAAAACACGAAATACAAACGAAAATAAGGGATAACAAAAGCATCGATAGTGGAGCCGTTTCACAACCAAATCCCATCTACTACTACTACTACTATTACAACACTGAATCCTACTACGCATGCGCGTGTTGTAAGGGAGCTTTTGTTCTAAATGCCGACTACTTAGTGAGAAAAAAAATGGGGGTGTGCGGGAGAGGTACATGTACTTAGCCAATCACATTGCAGTATGACCCCTACTTTGCTATAGGACTGGGTTAAGAATTGGGGGGTATCCATACATTGAGTTACATAAATTCATTTTCCTAATTTGTGTTTATTCCTGTTTCCTTTATCACAGTATTTGTATAATATTTGTTTTGTTTTGTCCTCACCTAATAATTTTACCATTTATACCTTGAAATATTAAGTTATAATTGAGGACAGACACCTGAAAATGCCTACGTGGTTGGACTAGAATTGGGTGTTAGGACGATTCGATACCTACCTTCCTGTCGGTTACATGAAATTGCAAGTTGCTTGGGATATTCCATACATGATTTATACAATATTTATACACAACTCACTCCCTCCCCTTTCCAGTATTCACGTCTGACTGTTTGCGTTTCATCATTAAGAATCTATTTCATACCCATAACAATTTCTTTGTAAAAATTTGACCTTATTGCAACATCTACTTATATATATTCCATTATATCCTTTTACACACATTTCAATTTACACCCTTTTCTCCCTTCTCTTTCCATCATCCACCTCTGTCTATTTATGCTCATAATTTTACAATCTTTTCTCACCCATAAAAAATTTTTGGATAAAATTTTACTAATTATTAGAACATTTTCATTGGTTATATCTTAGGCTACCTTCAAGTTTGTCTTACTTTACGGTGGGGGTACGGGGGCAGAGTCAGATAATATGTTCTACTAGGTTAGGTTAGGTTAGGTTAGGTTAGTATGTTAACCTATATGTTGGTCTTCCTTCAAGTTTGTCTTTCTTGAAGGGGGGTTACAGGGGGGCGGGGCCCCAGTCAGGTAACACGTTCTACTAAGTTAGGTAAGTGAAGTTGGGTTGGTTATATCTTAGTCTACCTTCAAGTTTGTCTTCTTTATGCCCCCCGGTCAGGTAATATGTTCTCCTAGGTTAGGTTAGGTTAGGTTGGTTATATCTTAGTCTGCCTTCAAGTTTGTCTTCCTTTACGGGGGGGCGGAGCCCTCCCGGTCAGGTAATATGTTCTACTAGCTTAGGTTAGGTTAGTATGGTAACCTTTATGTTGACCTTCCTTCAAGTTTGGCTTTCTTTAAGGGGTGTTACAGGGGGGCCCCGGCCCCCAGTCAGGTAACACGTTCTACTAGGATAGGTTAGGTTAGGTTGGTGAAGTTATCTTGGTTATATCTTAGTCTACCTTCAAATTTGTCTTCTTTTACTGGGGGGGGGGGGGAGAGGGTACAGGTGGGCTCTGCCTCCCAGCCAAGTAATATGTTCTACTAGGTTAGGTTACACAACATTTCATTGCAATATTATTTCCTTTAATAATATACACAATACCTTAGGTTTCATAGAAATTAAAGACACTATGTTTTACGTTTTTACAGAATTCTCATTGTCCCTTCAACTGGCCCCTTTGATTTCTAGCACTTACCGCTCATTACAATATCCTGTTCACGTGTGTGTTACGCATAATTGCACATTTTTTTTTTCCTTTTCTGAAAATACAATGTTAGTTTCCACATACGTATGAAATCATCCCCCTCAATGTACCCGCCCACAATTCTTCTGACTAATCAGAGGCCTTGTCACCAATGCGCTGCCGATACCTACATTCACCAGATTGTGTAATTTGCGTTTTAAAATCATTTAGCAAGAAACATTCACAGTGTTAACACCCCACACCCAATACTTTCAAAGTGACCGTGTTTCACCAGTAATAGTGTTAAATATTCTGTTACGATAAACGGACATTGTAATATAATTGTGGGAAACCTATCTGTGTTAGTGATTCGTTTGTTATTTGGCCGAAAACCTGTTCAAGATTCAAGATGGGCAGGCTTTCAAGAATCGGAGACGATGACGAGATTCGGTATGCCTAAGTTCGTACCTGAATTGTACCATCTGCCCCTCTTAAGGTAAAGTTCCCAGACTATACTCCCCTATTGTTAGTACAATCGTGGTTTAGTAATTTTCAGTTAGAAGTGTTAGGTTTTGTTGGTTAGTTATCATTATTTGCCACATCCACTATCCAACCACCCATCGTCATTTAGCCAACTCGTACCTCCTGTGCCCCCCAGTACCCCGCCTTCCCCCCAGTGAACATATGGATCCGTGGTGGTTGCGGAATTCAAATATGGCGGCTGTGTTTACACTTCGCTAAACACTTGGTAGATCAGTCTATAGAACTATTCCACAGCTATCTAGACTATGGCAGTTGACGTTTTCCTATGTTATTTTACTTGCTTTACAAGAGTTGAAGGGAATATTTTTTTCGTTCTACTGGAACTAAACTTTAATTTACCTTTGAACCCGTACATCGACCCGTTGGTACCGTCATGTAGTCTTCAAAGGTAAATTATTTCTTAGTTACAGTCGTCCGAATAAATATTAGTTTCAAATCTTGTACAGCAAGTAAAATAACATAGGAAAACGTCAATTGCCATAGTCTAGGCAACCGTGGATTGCTTCTGTAGAAATACCCTAACTTCTTTTTCATTCTTTTTATCGGTTTTTACATTTATCCAGTTTCACTATTTCTATCAAAGTATTTTTATGTTTATTTTTTTTCCATCTTATTATTATTATTTTATTTTATTTATTTTTTTTTTTTTGCTCTATCACAGTCCTCCAATTCGACTGGTGGTATTTATAGTGTGGGGTTCCGGGTTGCATCCTGCCTCCTTAGGAGTCCATCACTCTCCTTACTATGTGTGCCGTTTCTAGGATCACACTCTTCTGCATGAGTCCTGGAGCTACTTCAGCCTCTAGTTTTTCTAGATTCCTTTTCAGGGATCTTGGGATCGTGCCTAGTGCTCCTATGATTATGGGTACGATTTCCACTGGCATATCCCATATCCTTCTTATTTCTATTTTCAGATCTTGATACTTATCCATTTTTTCCCTCTCTTTCTCTTCAACTCTGGTGTCCCATGGTATTGCGACATCAGTGAGTGATACTTTCTTCTTGACTTTGTCAATCAACGTCACGTATCACCCTATCCGTTCTGATACCATAGTCCCAGAGGATCTTTGCGTGATCGTTTTCTATCACTCCCTCAGGTTGGTGCTCGTACCACTTATTACTGCAAGGTAGCTGATGTTTCTTGCACAGGCTCCAGTGGAGGGCTTTTGCCACTGAATCATGCCTCTTTTTGTACTGGTTCTGTGCAAGTGCCGGGCATTTGCTTGCTATGTGGTTTATGGTTTCATTTTTCGTATTGCACTTCCTACATATGGGGAGAGATGTTATTTCCGTCTATCGTTCTTTGAACATATCTGGTTCTTAGGGCCTGATCTTGTGCCGCTGTTATCATTCCTTCAGTTTCCTTCTTTAGCTCTCCCCTCTGTAGCCATTGCCATGTGTCATCGCTGGCTAGTTCTTTAGTCTGTCTCATGTATTGTCCGTGCATTGGTTTATTGTGCCAGTTCTCTGTTCTGTCTGTCATTCTCCTGTCTCTGTATATTTCTGGGTCTTCGTCTATTTTTATTAGTCCTTCTTCCAATGCACTCTTTAGCCACTCGTCTTCACTGGTTTTCAGATATTGCCCCAGTGCTCTGTTTTCGATGTTGACGCAGTCCTCTATACTTAGTAGTCCTCTCCCTCCTTCCTTTCGTGTTATGTATAGTCTGTCCGTATTTGCTCTTGGGTGTAGTGCTTTGTGTATTGTCATATGTTTCCTGGTTTTCTGATCTATGCTGCGGAGTTCTGCCTTCGTCCATTCCACTATTCCTGCGCTGTATCTGATTACTGGCACTGCCCATGTGTTTATGGCTTTTATCATATTTCCGGCGTTGAGTTTTGACTTGAGTATCGCCTTGAGTCTCTGCATATATTCGTTCCTGATTGTGTCCTTCATCTCCTGGTGTTTTATATCCCCTCCTTCCATTATTCCCAGGTATTTGTATCCTGTCTCATCTATGTGTTTGATGTTGCTCCCATCTGGTAGCTTTATCCCTTCAGTTCTCGTTACTTTGCCCTTTTGTATGTAGACTAAGGCGCATTTTTCTATTCCAAACTCCATCCTGATGTCCCCAGATACAATCCTTACAGTCTGGATTAGGGTATCTATTTCCTTGATGCTCTTACCATACAGCTTGATGTCGTCCATGAACATCAGATGGTTGATTCTGTTGCCTCTTTTCTTGAGTTGGTACCCGGCATCCATCTTCTGTAGTACTTTTGTCATGGGAATCATGGCTACTACGAAGAGTAGTGGGGACAGTGAGTCGCCCTGGAAGATCCCTCTCCTGATATTAACCTCTGCTAGTCTTATTCCAGAGCTTGTAAGTATTGTATTCCAGTTGCGCATTGTATTTTTGAGGAAGCTGATGGTGTTTTCCTCTGCCTCATATATTTTCAGGCATTCTATCAGCCATGTGTGTGGTATCATGTCGAAGGCTTTCTTATAGTCTATCCATGCCATGCTTAGGTTGGTTTTCCTTCTCTTACTGTTCTTCATTACCATTTTGTCTATCAGGAGCTGGTCTTTTGTGCCCCTACACTTCCTTCTGCAGCCTTTCTGTTGGTGGGGGATGGTGTTTGTCTCCTCTAGGTAGTTGTATAGCCTTTCACTGATGATACCTGTTAGTAACTTCCACATTATTGGTAGGCAGGTGATAGGCCTGTAGTTACTGGCTATATTTCCCTTACTCTTGTCTTTTTGTACTAAGGATGTTCTTCCTGTGGTCATCCATTTTGGTGCATGGTGATTTGAAATACAATGCTGGAGTTGTTCTGCTATTCGTGGGTGTAGGGCCTTGAAGTTTTTGAGCCAGTACCCATGGACTTCATCGGGACCTGGGGCTTTCCAGTTTGGCATTTTCTTTAGTTGGTGTCTGACTGTGTCTGTCGTGATCTCTGTGAATCTTTGTTTTATTCTCCATGTTTCTTCTTCCTTGACTTCCTGGAGCCATGTTGCATGTTTGTTGTGTGATACCGGATTGCTCCATATGTTTTCCCAGAGCCTCTTACTTGGTTCGGCTACAGGAATTTCTGGGTGGTTGTCTTCCCCTCTTAATTGGCTGTATAGTCTTTTCTGGTTGGTTCCAAATAGTTTGTTCTGTTGGTATCCCTTATTCCTGTTCGTGTACCGTTGGATCTTATGTGCTTTGGCCTTAAGCCTCTGTTTTACATCTTCTATTGTGTTGTTTAGTCCCCTCTCTTGTACTTTGTATTTCTCATTGAGTTCCTCCCTTGTTTTTTATTATTATTATTATTATTATTATTATTATTATTATTATTATTATTATTATTATTAAGTTTTGTTAAAAATGGTTGCTGCTTCATCACCATTAATCTTGTAGAGTCTTCTCTATTTTTCTGATGACGGCTTTCTCATTGTTGCTTAGACTGGCGAGCAACACACCAAAGGGCATGGTAAAGTTCGGTAGAGTCATTTTGGTTTATTATTGCTTATACAATTCTCTCTCTCTCTCTCTCTCTCTCTCTCTTTCTACAACGCAACGTTTCGTCCAGATCTACAGGACATTTTCCAGCGATGACTGTAGATGTGGACGAAACATCACGTTGGAGAGAGAGAGAGAGAGAATTGTATAAGCAATAATAAACCAAAATGACTCTACCGAATTTTACCATGCCCTTTGGTGCGTTGCTCGCCAGTCTAAGCAACAACTAGAAAGCCGTCATCAGAAAAATAGAGAAAACTCTATGAGATTAATAGTGCTGAAGCAGCAGTCATTTTTAACAAAACTTGTCTACGAGAGGGTCTCCTTCCAAAATATTATTATTATTATTATTATTATTATTATTATTATTATTATTATTATTATTATTATTATTATTATTATTATTATTATCATCATCATCATCATCATTATTATTATCATTATTATTATTATTATTATTATTTTAATTTCATTATTATTTTTTCTAATTTTCTAGTTATTTTTCTTATGTTTCTTCTTGTTTATTTTCATCTTTGTATTATACGTTTTATTTTCCATTTCTATTTTTATATAATACTTGTTTTTTTCTTTATTTAATCTATATTTTAATCTTTCTCTTACTTCTTGGTTTTTTGTTTTCATTGCTTCAATTTTTATCAAATTTACTTTTATTCATCTTTCTATTTTTTACTTCTTTTTCATTATTATTTTTCTTATTATGGTTTGTATCCTAATTTTCTTATTGTTTTTATTTTCCCTATATCTAATATCACTATTTTTCTCTTTACTTGTTATTTCTATTCTTATTTCGCTTTCATATTTACTATTATTATTATCATTATTATTAATATTATTGTTATTGTTATTTTATATTCAATTTTTTTGTTTTATGCTATTTCCAATTTCTTTTTTAAATTTTTATTTTAATTTCCCTTCAATTATTTTCTTTGCAGTCTCTCTATTATTTTTGTTTTTCCTTTTTGTATTTTTTTTTACATTAGACATATTTTTCAATACTTATTTATTCTTATTATTGCCTTTCTCAAATATGATTTTTTGTTTAACTTTTTATTTGTATTTTTTTTATTCTTTACTTTATTTGCCTTTTATCGAATATTGTTTTACATTATATTTCTTTATTATCTTTATTAGTATCAAGGTCATTTAAATTCTGTTTTTTTCTATTTCTATTTTTGTCTACTTGAAATCATTCTTTTAATACTCGCGCTTTTCCTTTCATTATTTGCCCTTTTGTTTTTATAGTATCTATTTGTTTTTTTATTTTTCCATTTTTATTATATATCTCTAGTTTCTCATTTCTATTTAATAGCATATATTAATGTCCTAATCATTTGATTTTATTTATACTGATATCATTACTATTTTAAAGTTTTTTTCTAGATGAAATTTAGTTTTAAATGTAATTTCTTCATATGTTTTGTTAACTTCATTCTTATTAATATTACTTATTTGTGACATTTCTTTTCGTTTGTTATTTTTTTTCCTTGTCTATTTTATCTTCATTTTTTACCCTTTTAACATTTTTTCTTTTATAATATCTTATACAAGTCCTTATTTAAGCTAATTTTACATGCATAGTCAATGATATTTAATTTTTTTCTATAAAAATAAACTTATTTTTACCTATACATTTACATTCATTTGTATATATGTTCAATGTTATTGTCGTTTATTTATATTTTAATTATTTTTCTTCTATTTTGTTTTAATATTTCTTATTTTTAATATGATTAGTTTTATTTTGATTTATATAACTTTGCCTCTTTATATTTTGTTCTATTTTTATTATTTGTATCAATACTCCTTAAATCTTGTATTCATTATTTTGAGTTTAATTATTTTTATCTTTATTTTTTATTTCTTCTCTACCATTTTTTGTCTCTTCATTTTTCTTAATTTTCATTCATATATAATTTACATGATACTATTTTCACTGATTTTCAGAATTCTTTTTACAGTTATTTCATTTTCCTTTTCATTTTAATATTCCTTTTCCATATGAGTATTTGAGTTCTTTAAATGTCCATTTTCATTTTTCCTTTTAATTTATTCTGAAACATTTTCTGATATTTTTATTACCTTTTTCCGTTATTCTATAACTTATGTTCTTATTGTTCCTATTATTTTGACTTATAGTGCCATTTTAATTTTTTTATTTTTTTACCTGCAGTTCTTACTTTGTCTTTGTTTATTATTTTTATTTCTTTATTTTTACTTTTTAACATTATTATTTTCATTATGTTTAATTTCTTTAGTAATTTGTCCTATATTTATTTTAAATCATCCTAGTATTATGTTCACCCTTATTTCTAAAACTATATTTAATTTTTCTATTGGTGTTATCATCAATAGAAAAATTAATTGTTTTGATTTTTTTTTTTGAAACCTGTAATGTTTATGCTTATTTTCTTATTATTATTAATTTTTTTATTTTGTTTTTACAATTTTTTCTAATTATACTTTTTATCTATCTTTTTCATGTTAATTTTATTTCCTTTTTTTATTTTTCAATTTTTTTTATTTTCATTGATTTATTATAATTACTTCTAATTCCTCCTTTTTTGTTGTGTGTTTTTTACCATTTTAACGTTTTACAGTAAATTAAGGTTTTATTTTTATTTTCATTTTAATATCTTTCTCTGTAATTTATCATTATGTTTTTTCTGCTGTTTTTATCAGCTTTTATTTTCATTATTTTTATTTTTCGTTGTTGGTGGCAGGTCTTCTCATACTCGTAGGGAGGAGAAATTCTTCCTGCGTCGTAATTAGTGTAGGTTTTATTTGCTGGATGAGGAGCGCCTTCAGCAGGCGCAACCGACGGGCATCAGGGGCCTTCCCGATGACTGACGACACCAAGAATATCGACTTAATCATATATTACCAGAATCGGAGGACGCGCGACCTTATGAAAAATAACCCCTCTCCACAGGTACGAGAACCCCTGAAGCAGACGCATGTAGTGTACCAGTATACATGCACAGTCCGCGAATGCAGCGGCGCCTACGTATGTATGACTACCATGCGACTGTCGAAGAGACTCTCGTGCCACGCCCAAGAGGGGGCTATCAAGAATCACGCCCGCACCAAACATCAGGAGGCCATCTCCCGGGATGTCATCATACAGAACACGAAGATCATCGGGAAGGCCCCTGATGCCCGTCGGTTGCGCCTGCTGGAGGCGCTCCTCATCCAGCAAATAAAACCTACACTGAATACGACGCAGGAAAAATTTTTCCTCCTTACGAGTATGAGAAGACCTGCCACCAACAATGACACCACCGATCATGAGTCATGACAACTCTATGGAAGACAACGCCCCCGAACGAGGTACTCCTGCAGCCGATGGAAATCAAAATAGCTGTGACGTCCTACAGCGTAGCGCAACGCCCATTAACGTTACAGCGCCGCTTAGGAGGTCCAAGCGGCTGCAGGATATGCTGCAACGCAACCATCGGCTCGAAGAAAAGACCCCCTGCTGTCACCCACAGATATAATGAGGACGGACACCGCACCAAGATCAGTCCACCCTCAGCTTCCCAGCCCGAGGATGTCTGGCAGCTCCAGACGAAAGCTCGCTTTAACAAAGAGAGAGATAGAGAGAGAAAATCGTTAATGACTTTGATGACTATGGTATCATAGTTTATCTGTAAAATTCAAATAAATACACCTATTTTGACCCTGTATTTGACCATGACCTCTATAGGCGCTCTACTAGCCTGTTTAAGTAGCACGGAAAAAGCCGCTATTCGCAAAATAGAGAAGAATCTCTACAAGTGTAACGCTGCTGAAGTAGCCATTACTTTTAATAAAGTATGCTTGAGAGAGAGTCTGCTTCCTAAGTATATTATTATTATTATTGGAAGAAGACCCTCTTTCGAACAAGTATTATTGAAAGATATTGCTGCATTAGTTGCATTTAACTTGTAAATAGTATTCTCTATTATTATTATTATTGTTAGTATTATTATTATTATTATTGGAAGGAGACCCTTTTTCAAACAAGTATTATTGAAGGGTATTGCTGCATCTTCTCTATATTATTATTATTATTATTATTGGAAGGAGACCCTCTTTCGAACGAGTATTATTGAAAGATATTGCTGCATCTTCTCTATATTATTATTATTATTATTATTATTGGAAGGAGACCCTCTTTCAAACAAGTATTATTGAAGGGTATTGCTGCATCTTCTCTATATTATTATTATTATTATTATTATTATTATTGGAAGGAGACCCTCTTTCGAACAAGTATTATTGAAAGATATTGCTGCATCAATTGCATTTAACTTGTAAATAGCCTTCTCTATTATTGTTAATATTATTATTATTATTATTATTATTATTATTATTATTATTATTATTATTATTATTATTATTATTGGAAGAAGACCCTCTTTCAAACAAGTTTACTGAAAGGTATTGCTCCATCAGTTGCATTTAACTTGTAAATAGTCTTCTCTATTATTATTATTATTATCATTATTATTATTATTATTATTATTATTATTATTATTTGTGCTCATCAACATTATCATTGCTTCTCTGTACTTACAACTGCTGTTGATGTATTATATACTTCGCTAATTTACATATGTTTTGTCTCTTTAATTTTAACTATTGTCGCTCAGTATGCTTCACATTTCCCACGTAAAAGTTTTGCCTTCTGCCGAGGATTATTTTGCATGATTATGACCTTTTGTGATCGTATTCCTAATACTTCTCTACTTCTTTTTACGTGGCAACTACAGGGGTACTATTGAAGCTTACCTGTCCCTCTTCATAACTTCAGTCTTGACTGTTATCACCTGAAGTTCTCGCTCCTGCTCTTTCTCTTCTTCTTCTTGTCTTTTTTTCCCTCCATCATTCTGCTTGATGTTTTCGTTTACTCGGTGAGTGAGCCTAGAAACTACTTTGCTGTTGTTGTCCTTGCTGTTGTTGTTCTTGGAAAGGTCTGGATAAGGTGTTTTGCATTGAGTAAAAGGTACAGGAATTTTAGAATACGATATTTATGATTTATGTCTTAGAACGAAAATGTAAACAAATCAATAATGTGCATGGGAAACAGCACAGAAAAATTATTTCTAAGAAAATAATACCGTATTATTATTATTATTATTATAATTATTATTTGTGAAACAACGACCTCTCTTTCCATAGGGTTTAGCACGTTTTAATTTATTTGATGTACTGAATTTAGAGGATATATTTCTGTCCATTTATTTTGTCTTACCGCTTATAACTGAGAATATATGAACGTGTTTAATTCAAGTAGTACTGATCAGGAGTATTAATTACGCACACCACTTCACATTCAGCTAGGAACATAATGTTCACGCATCCCGAGTAAGCTGGAGGTCAGATCATGCCTTGTTTCACTTATGACTGGACTGATCTTGCAGAGGTTATATTTATGCTTCGCTTCTATCTTTCCAGACTGGAATGGCTCTCTTCCATCGGCTGCCACTAAGATTAATTCCTCTGAACGAAGGTCCGAGTTTCTTCTTTCTTGATGAGATGATAGAAGTTGTGAGATACCAGGTTGTTCGTTATCGGTCTGTTTTCTTTGGTGCCCATCCTGAATATCTCGTAGCTTTGGTGATATATTTAATCTCTAATACCCATCGGCAAACGTTTGCATCATTCTGAGGAACTGGGGATGTCTGGATATATCTTGAGGAAAACAGATGACACAAAACTTCTCAGAAAATTGACCTCAACATACTTTCAAATGAGGTATAAATGAGTAAAATTTCACTAACACTTTATCAAGACTGTCTCTGTTAACTAGACTGAGACACGAAATTAATACATACTTAATAAACAAACCTCAAATATAAGCAAACATGGCAGAGTCTTTAGCCCACCTTGAAATCTTGAAAGAACACTTACGAGCTTGCCACAGACATTCAGAAACACTATGCTCATAAGATCCACCATTTGACATTTCACAAGCAGCCAGTCAGAATACTCCTAAGTCAATAAACCAGAATAACCTAATTACTGAAAATCAAACACCTAGACCAGTGGTTCTCAGCCAGGAAGGAACTCCCCCTTGGGGGAATTTCAAAGTTTCAGGTGGGTGGGTATTGTGACATATTGGCAGGCTCAAACTGACTCTAGGACCACACAAAACGCAGGGTGCATCAGTCCACACTATTGAGAGGTTCACACTGATCTTTCTCTTCTCTAGCTTGTGTTTCTGTTAGTATTTTGTTGCATATTATTTTGAATGCACCTTCTGAGGCAGACAATTTTGGAGAGAGGGGGAGCATTGATGACATTCTGAAAGGGTGCATGGGGCAAAAAAGGTTGAGTACCACTGACCTAGACAGAAGTATGAACGGTGCCTAAGTTTACATGTTAAATTTTGTTTTGTCAACTGGTGCAATGAATGGCACAGAAATTAGCAAAGGACTGCGCAGTTTAGAAAAGTTTAGTGACCTTACCAGATATGATTTTTGGAGATATGAAAAAGTCAGACACTGCCCAGAAATGAATTGAAACATGAGAACAAAATATGCACAAGATGAAAGCAGATAAATCAGGTACGTTAGTAATTTTAAATAGGTGAATATATGTAGGGCTGATGCCTTTGTATAATAAGGCGCCCTGTGAGGTTATTTAGACCTGCGATAATTTACGCTAAGGTCGGTTTGTTATGACTCTCCATCCTCATTGGAGTGTCTTGGATTTCGATGATAATTTCTAAGTCAGTATCTTCTTTGGGTATGAAGGCGGAGATGTTTCAAACTCAAGATGATAATTTCTAAGTTCATTCAGTGTCTTTTTTCTGATGCGAGGTTCTATTGTTTAAACACAGAGTACAAAAATATCTGTATTCTCGAAGTCTACATGATGCAGATCAGATAAAATTGGACAGGTCTTCCAATGATGCTGGCTTAATGAATTCTGACATACAATCTGGTTTACAAATCATAAAGTGAGCAGACAGTAGCTCGAACATACGAACATTCACACAGATGACATAGATTACAAGTCATGTAGGCCGTCTGGGTTATAGGTCACTGTGGTTGTCTCAAGCAGGAAGCTTCGACAACAGTTTACAAAACAATAGATTTGATGACCACAGATGACGGCAAACCAGACACTGACTGATACAACACGTCATCTTAGCCTACTTTATCTTATCTGGTCTGCTCACACTGGTTGACCTCTTGGGTCACTGGTTTTAATTGATCATAGTTTTAGTTTTTATATATGGAATAACATTCCATATTTTTTTATTATGTAACACTTACATAAATGCTCGGTCGGCTACAAAACCAAACACTGAATATTACTCAAGCTTGACTTGCATTTGACTTATAGGAGTGTGATACAGACACTATGGTGAATATATAGATATATAGAAAATACTTATAAGTAAAAAATTATTCATGGTGTACACAAATACAGATTCATGTAATAAGATATGAGACATATGCATATGATAATATTCGTAAATAATAATGATCACGTGATATATAATGAACAGTTTTACACTTCAACTCATGAAGATACATATGCTACAGAAAATACTACTGTACTCCTGATAATTGCATAACATAAAGATTTACATGATAAAAATCATATTTTAACTGATAAAAAACATATATGAAGTGATAAAAATCATATATTAACTGATATACTAACTGCAGTTATTGGTAAGATACAAGGTAACAGATTGATTATAAGCTATTTGATTTATTTATTATATATATATATATATATATATATATATATATATATATATATTGATTCATATAATTATGATTAATATGTGTGCACTTAATACAAATGATTAACATAAATGACTAATCTAAGTGATCAATCTAGGTGAACTCTAAATAGATTCCTAGTGCATACATGCACAGATATATATTGATTCATTGATTAACTTCTATATTCTTCAAATAAGCATGCTAATAGATAAACAATGATTGTCGTACTGTACGGATTCTGTTATTTACTGATACTTTAGCTATGATACTTATATAGATATTGATCCTTTATATATGGCATACATAGCCAAGGATATACCCATTATACATTTAACTAGCGTTTCGAACAACTTTTCACCCATTACACAGTTCCAGACAACCACCTATAGCCAAATGAAATGGCCAATTCCAAATGGTTAAAAACAAGGGGAAATTGCCTGGGCAGGGTCCGACGTTCTATTTTGCGCCCATACTTTTTCTCTGCATCCTATGCCATACAAATACGTTCTTGATGAATAAAATCATCCCCAGCACAAGCCCTACGCCAGCAAACGTAGAGTTGAATACCCTCCTTGGTCGTAATTGTCGGAAGTATGTCCCTTAGTAGTCAATTCCAACAGCCGCTGGACCATTCCACATTAAAAACGAAATTAACACTGGGATACGAGTGACGGCCCAGGAAGTCCACAAAATAAGCTTGTTCACTTATGATGGTGCTTATTCCCTTCACATTGTAGGCGGTCGTTACTCCACTGCAGTCGTCCTCAGCGACGAACGGTTTTTTGAAGTTGTAGACGACTGTCCGGGCATGCGACGTGAAACTCTCCTACTGCAAGGTGTAACCAGGTTCCGTTAGTCAGCCTGTAAGTGAAATTATACTTGTCGCAATGGCAAAGTAAATTCAGACAACATCCAAATATGGGAGGGAGAAACCCGTTAAGGAATAGACTTAACCCACATGAATTCGCTGATATTTTATGGAATTCAAAAGAGTCAGCTGTACAAACTTTTTTATCTATGGCATTATAACAATGAGTGAACCTATCCATGTCTCTGACGACCGTAAAAATATCCATATTAACAGATATCAATACGAATCCCAAAGAAAATTCGATATTACTGGTAGTAAGTTACTAGACAAAGAAGTGGGAAACGGAGCTATTTGTAAGATTGCCAGGCAACATAAGAATCAAAGAGAATATTAATCATGATTCTGTAATTCACTACGCTTACTGAAATTAAGCTGTGATAAAATCCGATCCTATGTGCCCCTAACAAAAGGTTCATACTCAAGTTTCTTGCGCACATCTCTAGTTTAATGATAAAACTTTAATAGGCAGGAGATGCAACAAAAGAACCCACTATGTAACTAATTTTTATATAAACTTTGGGTTTTTCAAGAAACTGTAACATTTTCTCATGAATGTGATCTACTTGAATTGTAATATGCTAGTGTTGCAAGTAAATATTTCATATCCATAAACTGATACTACTAAAATGTCCATTTACCAATGTCATAAGCTGATTTATTGACTCTAATTGCCTATGAAGTTCAGAAAAAATGAATTCATTTTGATGTTACAGAAATTCTATTCACTTATTTTCTTCATTAATTTTTTAAACGATTTGCAATTCTTTAACTAAGCTTGCATTGATCACCGCGGATAAGAACAGGATACGACACTTGTACCTAATGACCTGCGTTGCCCATGAGAACTTCACTAGCTAAGCATTCCACCCAAGTTGGCTTGTTTTGTAAGCACAAGACAACACACAACTACAGATGAAGCCTGTGCAAGCGGATTATCGGGGTTGAAGGAACAATGATGCATGTGTAATTTATACGATGATTCAGCAACACACACTAGGCAGGAGACTGCGCTCAAGCCAGCTTTAAGAGTTACGTTACTTGCTGTAATAAATACAACTTTAGTACTTTCAAATGATAGCCATGTATAAATTGGGTATTTTTTGTTTTAATACTCCACCCACACGAGAAGAATGTCTGAAAAAACAGTACCAAAATTGAACAATATTAGTTTCATGTTGGAAATCTGCAAGATTGTAAAATATATGTAATAACTTATGTTAAATTAGATATTCCTTATTCAAAACTAATGGAAAAGGTTTCCATACAAATTTTATATATGTTATTTACCCTGTAAGATCCATATAGGATTATTCACATAGATATACATTTTCACTTCTAGACTTCCTGACTTTAAAATCTCTTTTTTTTTTTTTCATTGACTACGAATATAAACCATCGGAACAGACAGTATGCCAGTAGGTTTTGATATGTGTTTGAATTTTTAGTTTATTTGTCGTTAATATCCCTAGAATACTGAATGGGCTACTAAACTTAGGCGTTATTTTATAAACACCTACTGCATATGGTTACGTTTTGTTTATTGATTTTATCGTGATTCCTTTTCATTATAATCTGTAAGCCTTCCAACTTCTTACGGAGTATATTATATCGACTCATACTTGTATCCATACTTCTATATATTTGATAAATTAATGGTTGGCCTGAATATGTTGGCCTGAATGTGCGGCCGTACCGTATAAGGCTACTTGCGGTATCATTTCTATAGATACATGATATGAACGATAAAAGTATTTAAAACCGCGAGAACCGCTATAATCCAGTTTGGATCCAATTCCCCAAGTGTAACTCGTAGGACATTGACACTCTTATTTACCCATTCTACCAAACCGATTGACTCTGGGTGATAAAATATGGTATTGATTTTCTTAATGCAAAGGAATTCACACAACGAGTTAAGGAAATTATTATTGATTTACATCACCCGAGTCAGAGATTATCATGTGTTGAATTCCGTGTTTACTGATGTAGCACTCATAAATATTCCTAGCGCACTCAATTGTGGTGTTTGGTTTTTAGTGCTATTAATGTTATATCACGTGTCAAGGCAACTATTAACACTAGGAAGTGTTTATTTCCTCTGTCAGACTCGTAAAACTCTGTTAATAAATCTACGTGTACTCTTTCAAAGGGTTGCTTTGGCACGGAATAGGCCCTAAACTGACAGGTGTCTTAGTGTGTCCCTTGTTTTCAAGACATATGTGACAATTAATTATGAGCTTTTTATATCTGTAAGCATTGATTTGGTTTTCTGTAACATAATAGAGAACCCTGGATGACCATGTAATGGGTTGGAATGCAACCAGTTTAGGACAATTGGTATAAAAAGATTGTTACAACTATCTGATCGTTAGTCACCTGCTGTGTTCCTCGGGTTTTCCTCATCACGGACCTACATATAATATTACCTTTGATTACATAATTCTGCTACACATACTTTAAATATACTTTTGCTTTAGGATTTCTGTTCGAAGTGTTTGTTGTTTTGCTTAGCTGCTGACCCTTGCTTTGTTCAGTTTGTAACAGTTCAGGTCTTCAATGTTCACGATCTCTTGGGTTAATGAATTTTCTTGTTCAGATACGGTTCTAACAATAGGCACGGATGTTTCTATATCTTTTAGGCCAACTAATGGTTCTTGGCAGTATGGTGCGGGATTGCGGGATAATGCGTCAGCTATGATATTTGCTTTCCCAGGTAGAGATCTTAACTTGGCTCCAAAGACCTGAATGATCATATGCCACTGAGTTCCTTTGGGACTGTGATTAAAGCCTTGAAAAACTCGGTAAGGGACTTATGGTCAGTAAGGACTTTAACAGGAAAGCCGTTGATTACGAACTTAAAATGTACTAGTGAATTAACGATTCCATAGCCCTTCCTTGTCTATTACTGCATATTTACTTTCAGAGGGCTTTAGTTTACTTGAACAAAAAGCTATAGGAAAGAAATGTTTATCATATTGCTGAAGTAGTACCCCTTTTACCCCTAGGTCTAAGGCATCTGTTGCAATAAAAAAAATTCCTTATTAAAATCAGGGAATTTTAAGATAGGTGAGCTGCATAATTCCAATTTTAAGATATCGAACGCCTGTTGATGCTTTTCAGACCATAATAAATCTACGCCCTTTTTCGTAAGATCTGTTAAAGGAGCTGCTGTGATTGACGAGTTACATATAAACTTACGATAGTAATACCCACTAACGCGCAAAAGTGCTGTATCCCCCTTACGTTAATAAGTACCGGAAAGTTACGAATAGCCGACACCTTACCATGGACTACTTTAAGACCTTGACTAGACACATAAAACCTAAATAAACATGTTCGGTTTTTAAAACTCACATTAGATATTTTACTCTGAGATTATTCGTCTTAGTCTCTGTAGCACTAGCTCTAGTTTATGCGGATGCACTTCTAAGGTATTAAAAAAGATTACAAGACCAACCATATAGGCATGTAGGGTATCCCCCCTAAAAAGTTTCCAAACAATATATTAATCATTCTGGTGAATGTAATTGGGATGCAACGTAAGCTGGAGGCATACGTAAAAATTGATAATGTCCCCTGAGTGTGCTGAAGGCGGTGTATGAGGTACACTCACTTAGCTAATGGTATTGGTGAAAGCCTTTAAGTAAGTCCAAGCTGGTGAAAAATTTATACTGACCTAACAAAGATAAGATATCGTCGGTACATGGCACTGGAAAACGATCGGGAATCGTTTCCTCGTTTGAGCGACAGAGCTCTACTCAGATACGCCAAGTCCGATATTTTTTAGGCAAGACGTTTAAGGGAAAAATTATATGGGCTATTTGATTTCCTAATGACTCCTATTACTAGCATTTGTTTTTCAACTTTCATTTATCTTATTTTGAAATTTCATTGGGAGACTATACGAAGGTACGTATATAGCTTTATGTTTGTCCTTCGACCGTATTTTGTGTTCAATGACATCCGTTTTCTCCCAGAGATCACTCGCTAGTGGAGAAACATCATGATATTCAGATAAAAGATCAAAAAATTTCTGCTGAATCACCTCTGCTTGAATGGCTTTACTGATTTTACTTTAAATAGAGTAGAAGAAGGATTCATCTACAACCGGTTGGGCATGATTAAATTTAGCAACAGTAAAAAATGCGATATTTATAACTTCCATATCCACGATATGTTTATAGGTTTTGTGGATTACTAGATTGGTATTCGGATGGTTTACAGACTTCAATATTAACTTGTTGCTGTGAGTCAACAGTGTATAGTGCTTTGTTTGCGGAAATCCGTTATATTTCAGAGGGTCGGAAAGGGATTAAAATTTTCAGATCCCAGCAGTCTTTTTACACGCATTAAGACATTCGAGGGTGCGTGTGTCTCGAGATTTTGCATGCAAACTGCGACTGTGGGTGTGGGAGAATTCTGTTGGGTCGCTTGAACAATGTCACGATTTATGAGACAAAACGGATTTTAATGTGTTAGAAGGTTTATAGAATTTTCCTTTGATAAACACGCCTTATTTGGCAGGAGGTAGTATAATGTTTTGTATACCCATAGATGGATATCTTACAATTACACTAGATACAAATCGATGTTTTTTATAACTATAAAGGTATCTGTAAGCGTTCGCTTATCCGCCCTGTACTGAATCTGAATTATGCTACGACAATTAACTCGTTATTGCCAATTACTGAAAGCCA
Organism: Macrobrachium nipponense; assembly: GCF_015104395.2. NCBI lineage: Eukaryota > Metazoa > Arthropoda > Malacostraca > Decapoda > Palaemonidae > Macrobrachium > Macrobrachium nipponense. Next base: position 21,887,128 of record NC_087201.1, on the reverse strand, counting down.
TACTCCGGACTTCTCAATAGGGAAGTTCGAACAACAACGGTGAGTCCGTAAACACAGGATATTACGTGGACTAAAGGAATAAAAACAATGTAAATGGCTGATATTCTAATTTTACGGCACGTACAGTCGGGCGTAATCCACCACTACTTATGATAACTTATTATATTAAAACTACGGGAACCTGCTCTGATTATTTGATACGGTCGTGTGATTCATAGGAAAATTCCTTTTTAATTCAAAAAGTTGTTGGCATGAATGATCCGAGATCACTCTCCCCCTCCACTAGAGTCGCTTATGTGAGATGTGCTATGCTTTCAGCACTCAGCAGATTTTGACTGACCCTAACCGTTTTACTAGATGGCACAGTAACCAATTTTCCTGAAGCACGATTTGTTTGTTCTGATTTTTAGCAGAGTTACTGTTTATCTGTTTCCTATTAAAATAATGAGGATTCTTTTCTTTAATATCATCGGCAACGTATTGTGTGTTTTTAGCATTATGTTGCTGTTGGTTAAGTAAAAAGCAACGAACATAAGAATGACTTGAACTATTATGAATTGAGCGATTACTATTAAAACAATTTATCCCTACTGTGCTATTATTAACTAAAATTTGAAATAGTGAGGGATCCAGGTCAGCGCATTTAGACAAATTTTTGTTAATTTGTTTATATGAATGTTAAGTATCTTAAACTAATGAAAGTTTTTACAGACATGTTATTCCTTGCAATCCAGCCGTATTTTTTTGTTCAAAGTTAAGTTGAGTCATAGAGATTCGATTTTTTAAGCATATAACTCAAAAAACTCAAGGCTAAAACTGCCATCGGAACCTTGCAAAGTAGCCATTATTGTCCTGACCCGAAATAGTGTTACCTCTAATTTATCCAGATTTGTATGGGTGTTCCACTTTTTTTTGTGTGTTTTCTTATCACTACGGTGCCTAACGACCCTATCCATGTATCTGTATAAATACAGACGTCCACTGCGTAAACGCATATTCAATATTTGATATGATTTGTTACGTACAGAATTAATAGAGTGCCCCAGTATGATAAGATTAACACAAAATATATGATTATAATATTTCAGGAGAGCTTCTGAAAAAAAAACGAAGTTGACAGAAACTCAAAGATAAAAACTCGCAGTAGCGAAGTCCCAATGATGTAGATAATTTCTGTAAAAAGGTAAGATTAAGAATGTCTCGTAACTTCAGCCACAGGAACAACGAAATTCGCCCTGCAAAGGAAACACTCAAAGTAACTCCAAATGAATAAAAAAAGGATTGTACTTAGCTAGATTTTGTGGGAAGTCACGGCGTTTCGATAACGACACGGCCTTGGTCCCCGTTCTCTGTTTAGCGGATGACCCTGGTTTTTAGCTTGAGTTTCCCCCGTGTGCGTTGTTTGTTTGTTGAATTATTCGTTTCCTCTTGCTGGTCCTTGATGATCCGATGCTGCAGACGCGTCATGCTCAGCAGGTGACCCGGTTTCTCTAAGATATTCAATGTTGAAGACGCTCACTAAACGATGATACAATCTCTTGAATGATTCTAAATGAGAGACATCTCTTACAGTTAGGACGAAGCTTGCGTTGCCGTAGGCAGCAGACACAACCGGTTTGTTTCTTGAAGATATGCACTGCTGAAGACGCTCAATAAACGATGATACAACCTCTTGAATGATTCTAAATATAAGACATATCTTACGTTGCCATAAGAGACTCTAAGTTGCTTGAAGAATCTCTTGCTTTTGCCGTCGTTGACTTCTGATTTGATACATTATTTGTTATTCTTTGGAAGACGTTGAAGAGTTATCGCTGGAGGCTGCCACCAAATATGTAGGGCTGATGCCTTTGTATAATAAGGCACCCTGTGAGGTTATTTAGACCTGCGATAATTTACGCTAAGGTCGGTTTGTTATGACTCTCCATCCTCATTGGAGTGTCTTGGATTTCGATGATAATTTCTAAGTCAGTATCTTCTTTGGGTATGAAGGCGGAGATGTTTCAAACTCAAGATGATAATTTCTAAGTTCATTCAGTATCTTTTTTCTGATGTGAGGTTCTATTGTTTAAACACAGAGTACAAAAATATCTGTATTCTCGAAGTCTACATGATGCAGATCAGATAAAATTGGACAGGTCTTCCAATGATGCTGGCTTAATGAATTCTGACATACAATCTGGTTTACAAATCATAAAGTGAGCAGACAGTAGCTCGAACATACGAACATACACACAGATGACATAGATTACAAGTCATGTAGGCCGTCTGGGTTATAGGTCACTGTGGTTGTCTCAAGCAGGAAGCTTCGACAACAGTTTACAAAACAATAGATTTGATGACCACAGATGACAGCAAACCAGACACTGACTGATACAACACGTCATCTTAGCCTACTTTATCTTATCTGGTCTGCTCACACTGGTTGACCTCTTGGGTCACTGGTTTTAATTGATCTAGTTTTAGTTTTTATATATGGAATAACATTCCATATTTTTTTTATTATGTAACACATATATAGAAAAAAACCGATAGTCGTTTTGATTTGTGGACATTCTTGTAGATTACCCTGTTGGACAAAAAGATACATAAGTGTCAGGAAATTTCTCTCTCTCTCTCTCTCTCTCTCTCTCTCTCTCCCCTCTCTCTCTCTCCCTCTCCTCTCTCTCTCTCTCTCTCTCTCTGTCTGTCAGTACTGTTACTTGAACATGTACAGGCAGTCACAAGGTTACGGCGGAGGTTCCATTCCAGCAAAATGCTGTAATTCGAAAATCGCCTCAATCCAAACCATCATAATTATAATGAGAATAAGTTACAGTGCCATGAAGCAGGTAATGGACCCGTAAATCCACTTACAGTGCTGAAAATTTGTGGTTAGCAGCACCATAAGGCAAGCGCTGTAATTCTGGAACGACGTAACCCGAGAGACTGCCTGTTTTTGTGATTTCTGCCGCTAGTCAGCCCACTTTGACACCCGTCAGGTGTGAATTCTTAGTCTCACACAGTTGTGTATGTTTGTCTGCACTCCCCCTGTAGTATATAAATTGTGATTTCAAATAATATGTAACAGAAATAAAACTGAAACTGGTCATGACCTACAATCAGTCTTTCATTAATCACCTGTGGTGATGTGTGATAAGTGAATCTCACTTTAACACGTGATTGGTTTTCACACATCACCACAAGTGAAGGAATGAAAGACTGGGTGTAGATCATGACCAGTCTCTCTCTCTCTCTCTCTCTCTCTCTCTCTCTCTCTCTCTCTCTCTGTCTCTCTCCTTCTCCTCTCTTCTTCTTGCAACGTTTCGTCCTTAAACCTAGAAGGACATCGTCTGGTAGGGGGGGTCCTTACCGACGGATCCCCTGTGATCACAGGTGGGTCCTATGCGGACGCTGCAGAAGTCGCTCAGACCGTCGTTAAGGAAGGATTTTGATTGGTTGGAGGAGGCTGTTGCAAGACGTCACTACTCGCCGAATTGTCACTGGCTAGTTGCTGTTGCGTGACGTTTATGCCTGGTGTAGTTTAATCTGGTGTTTCTTGATCTGGGATGTCTTGTTCGACGGTCGTATCTGGTATGGTATTATTTAGTAATACCATGTCGTCTTGGTTTAAGGATGGAACGCTGCAAGAAGAAGAGAGGAAAAAAAGAAAGAGAGAGAGAGAGAGGAGCAGACGCCCCCGACTAAGAGGAATCCAGAGTGAGTCATCTTTTGTCGACTAGGCTTCAGATCCAACTTGTACTGCATTTTTATAATAATTTCAATTTGACAAATACCACGTTTTTTACATGAATCCCCCGTTTGACGTTTTAATTAATAGCCAATTTCAGTACAGAAGAAAAGTCAGTAATAAGAAGACTACAGAAACTTCTATACAAAATAAACGCGGCTGAAATAGCCATTATTTTCAATAAAATAATAATAATAATAATAATAATAATAATAATAATAATAAGAATAAATCATAAGAATCAGTAATAAGTTGCGTACGATAACAACAACCTGAAGGAGTGATAGAAAACGATCAGGCAAAGATCCTCTGGGACTATGGTATCAGAACAGATAGGGTGATAAGTGCAAATAGACCAGACGTGACGTTGATTGACAAAATCAAGAAGAAAGTATCACTCATTGATGTCGCAATACCATGGGACACCAGAGTTGAAGAGAAAGAAAGGGAAAAAATGGATAAGTATCAAGACCTGAAAATAGAAATAAGAAGGATATGGGATATGCCAGTGGAAATTGTACCCATAATCATAGGAGCACTAGGCACGATCCCAAGATCCCTGAAAAGGAATCTGGAAAAACTAGAGGCTGAAGTAGCTCCAGGACTCATACAGATGAGTGTGATCCTAGAAACAGCGCACATGTTAAGAAAAGTGATGACTCCTAAGGAGGCAGGATGCAACCAACCCCACACTATAAATACCACCCAGCCGAATTAGAGGACTGTGATAGGGCAAAAAATAATAATAATAATGAAAACAATTCTGGCACATATTATTTCATGAACTATAAAAATGATTTCCTCTCATTTTCCAATCCATTTGGCAATTTAATACACTTACGCAGGACGTCAGGTGGCATAACACTTAATTAACTCAAATAAATTCTGTTGCCATAAGCATCATCATTATTCAAAACACGATCACATTCATATGCAGTGAGCACAAGAGGTCATTAATATGCAAAGCAAAACTCGACAGAAGAGAAGGCTTTTACGTGAAAAAAGTAAAGCATACTGAACGAAAACAGTGTTAAAATAAAAGAGACAAAACATGTAACTAAGCAAAGTATACCATACCCCAACAGAATCAGTAAGTATGGAGAGGCAACGATAAGTTAACAGCTCTCCTAAGGCTGGCCCGAAGGATTAGATATTTTAACATGGCTAGGAACCAAATGGTTACTTAGCAACGGGACCTACAGCTTATTGTGGGATACGAACCACAATACATCGAGAAATTAATTTCTAATCACCAGAAATAAATTCCTCTGAATCTACGTTGGCAGAGCAGGGAAGCGAACTCAGGCTACCAAATCAGTAAGTGACTGCGTAACCAGTGATAAAGCTAAAGGGACCAGCCCCTCGCTAAAGTGCACAAATAATAATAATATTAATTAATAATAATAGTGATAAAAGACATAATGATAAATATTATGAAAATGCAATTGGAGACCATAAACAAAGAAAATAATTAATATATAAAAACACACAAAATAAGAAAAAATTGAAATAATAAGTAAATTAAAAATAATGTAAAGAAAAACATAAATAACCAAAATAAATATAATACGAACATGAAAACACAGATATAAAAAAGGCAAAATTAAGAAGAGTAAAAATTAAGAAGTAAAATAAAAGAATAGAAATAATAAAATAGAAAAAACGTGACTAATAGAATATAGAAATAGAAATGAAAATTATGAAAAAATAGCATAAACGACAATAAAAAAAATTTAAAGAATGTAAATATGATAAAATAATAAAAGAAAGAAATCAAAATTGAAAAATATAATCAAATTGGAAATATAAAATTATAAATACTAAAAAATGACATTTAGAATTTAAAAAATGAAATAAAAATGAGAAAATATGAAAAAGAAAACAAAGGAAAGGTAAAAACAGTAAAAATACCTATTTGTCAAAAATCTGAAATAAAAACGAAATTAAATAAATTGTAACGAAATAATAAGAATTATTAGAAGAAAAATTTAATGACAAAAGTAATAAATAAATTGCGTAACAAGTGGAAAAAAATAACAATTTCAAAAAATATGAAACGAGATAAAACGTGACAATACAAATTTTAACAAATTAAAATTAAAGGATATATAAATGAAAATATAAATGACCGTTTACAAAAAGGATAAAAATACATATAACAATGAAAATATTTATAAATGGAAACATATAAACAACAAATCTGAAAATAAAATGAGAAATAAAAGAATAATTGAATAAAAACAGAGAAAAATAAGATTCAACCTAAAGATAAAAAAAAAAATATGAATAGAAATCAGGCTAAATATAACATGAAAAATATTATTAATAAAAAATTGAAAAAAAAATTAAATAAGTTTAAAATAATCATATGATGAAAATAAGAAATGAAAATATTTATATTACGAATCAATAAAAAAGATTAATCTAAACACGATTAAAACAATTAAAGGTATTTGAGAAATGTGAATTAAGATTACAAATAAATAGATGTAAAGAAATAAGAAATAAAACTGAACACTAAGAAGTCAAAGAGAAATTGAACAGACAGATAAAATAATAAAGATGAAAACAGAATTAATGCAGATGAAAGTAGTAAATATAAACAGAACTGCAATGCTAAAATGTAATGATAAACAAGTAATAACTACGATATTAAATATAAAATCAATGAAAGCAAAAATAGTCAGTCTTCAAAATAAGAAGCATTAAAATTTTGAGAATAATGACATTAACAAAAATATTAAAAAGTTAGGAAATTCATAATGATAAGAATAACAATAATAAAAACGAAGATAGAATAATTGAGTAAGTAAAAACTATAAAAAAACAGTACATTTGAGTATACATAAAAGTGAACCGAAAGAAAATCTTATAAGCTGAGAAAACAAAAATGAAAACTATCAGATGAAAATAATAATTCAAAATATAAAATAATAAATTAAAAAGAATGAAAATGAGAAATAAAATAAAATTGTGTAAAAAAATGAAAAATAGTGAAAAATAATCAAGAAAACATACCTAAAAAATGATAAAAATAATAGAAACAACATAATGATAAATATGGACATAGTAAAATAAAAAAAAATGATAAAAAATTATGAAAATGAAAATAGAATCGGTATTTAATGGAAAACGTACAAATAAGTAAAAATACAGATTTATAGAAAAAAAAGTGAAATTAGAAGTAGTAATTATAAGAAATCGTGATTATAAAAAGACATAAAAACTACGAAAAAAATAAAAAAGAAAACGAAATATAATGAAAATGGAAATAAAATATAAATTAAAAAGAATATAAATAAAAGTACAAATTAAAAAAATAGTGAAAACAAAATAGAAAAGAAAATAATATTAATCAGAAAACTAACCTGACATTACAAGTTTCAAAAGAATAAAAAGTAAAGCAAAGAAAATAAAAATATCAATAGATAATGACGATAATAAAGAAATAAAATATAGTTTTAAAAAATAAAGGGAAGCATAAAGGCTGGATCATACATCGGCGAATAAAGCCCACGACCGTCGTAATGGCTTGGCTTTACGACTGTCGCAGGCCTTGAAAAGGGAAAAGAAAATTCAGCTGATTACAACGATGCTTGCAATGTACAATTACGACAGTATTACGTACAGCGAGATGAGATTTGCGACATACGTTGACATACACGTATGTTGCCAATGATCTAGGCCACACCAACTTATAACAGTTTTTGGGGGACGACAACTGACGTAATTGCAATTCCGTCAGACGTAATTCAATTACGACATACATAATACGGAATCAGACATAGGCGACATACATAAAGTGTGTCGTGAACATTTCACAATGTATATAAAAGCAGGTTAATGAGAGTTTGCACTCGTTCCCATTCCAGGCGCCTCTGACAGAAGCACAAGATGGACGAACACGAAGTTGTGAAGATTGGGCAATATCTGGACGGGATATTAGACACTTCAAATGATGACTGAATTTTCACTGGCCATGGTGGATCATTACTATGCCATCTTCATGTTAAGAATATGAAAATACGGCTCGAACGAAAGCGCAAGAAGCAAAAGAAACAAAGCAGGAGATGCTGGATGTGGCCATACTTACAAAGGAGAGAGGAGTAGGGTTGCTACAGCAACTTGATGAGAAAATTGGTATGTGAAACTCCAAGAGTGTACTGGAGCTTGACCAGGATAACAGAGGAGCTTTTCAATGAAATTGTTGAACGGGTCTTACCCCTCATCAAGAAAAAACTCACATTCTGGAGAAGACCCATTGAGCCAGGCCTGCGTCTTGCAATCACCCTGCGCTTCCTTGCAGCTGGAGAATCCTACAAGAGCCTGACCTTCCAATTCCGAGTAGCTCCCGACACAGTCAGCGATATTGTTACTGAAATGAGGTCGTGCAATTGTCCACGACCCCAGAGCAATGGAAGGAAGTGGCCCGTGATTTTGAAACACATCATAATCATGAACCCAGTGAATGGAGGAACTCATTACTTCAACTATAAGAAATTCTACTTTGTCATTCTATTAGGAGTTGTTGGCGCTAACTACAAGTTCATGTGCGTCGATGTAGGTGCCATATGTTCCGAGTCTGATGGTGGTGTCTTTGCCAAGACACAGCTCTGTCAAATGCTAGATAGGAATTAAAGCCAATCTGGCTGCCCCTGGAAGACTGCCAAACAAGACTGAAGAGAAACCTGCAGTCCCCTATTTCTTCCTTGGAGTGTATCTTTACTTACTGACTGAGCAGGGCAAACGTACAGTGGAGAATGCCTTTGGCATACTAGCAAACAGGTAGATATTGTTCACAAATATTATACTGTCTTTATTTGGTTTGCTTGTTTAAAATCTCTTTAATATGAAACACCTTTTTTTATACCATCTCATAATTTAATGAATATTTTCCATTTCTCTTCCACAGATTCAAGAGTGTTTCACAGTGTCATAAATCTTCAGCATGACGATATCGAGTCTGATGGTGGCCGCTTGTGTCGCATAACTTGATTTTAACAAGAAATCCTAATGCCACGAATGAGACAGATCAAGAAGACTTGGTGACACATGAGGCCATAACTGGTCACTGGAGGTCTGACGAAACTTTAACTCCCTCAAGCAAGACTCAACGAGATCACCTTCATGATTATTTTAACTCCCCTGCAGGCTCCATTAATTGGCAAGATACAATGATATAAAACAAGAAAGCAATTAGATACTTTCTATAGATACTTTATAAAATTAAATAGAAATAACTTTGTAAATATCAAAATAAATTTGGAAATTTTAAAATATTTATATTATTACCCAACACATTTTCTAGTGAGTTATGTTCAGTGTAATATATAATGAAAACTGCAAATCTAAAATGCTATTTGTACTTTTTAAGAATGCCATATATATATATATATATATATATATATATATATATATATATATATATATATATATATATATATATATATATATATGTTAATGGGGGGATTCCCACCCCATTTATTCATAAGGTAAGCGTGACACGAAACGGAAGGCAAACCACACAAAACATTACACACACAGCCTGCTCTCTCTCTCTCTCTCCCGGCAATCCCTCTCTCTCTCTCTCTCCAAGGAATCTCTCTCTCTCTCTAGCACCGACACCTCTCCATTCTAACAGGTAATGAAAATGAGAGAGTTGCATCATAACATTAACGTTTATTAACAACGAATAAATAAATCAATCAATCAAGTAATCCAGTCTTACAGACTAACTCAAAAAACCCCGAAACAGTACATTGTCTAGTCACCAAAAAAGTCTACACCCCTCTGGGAATTCTTTGTCCCCCGGCATTCCAGAACCGTCTGTTTCAAAGACACGAGAAGCAAACTCGTTAGCAAACATAAGTTTAAAGACAAAGTTAATAAAATGGAACATCTTACAAGATATCAAACAAGCCATCCCTTTGGCTAAAGTAACTCAACACTCACCCAAACACCCGGATCACTATAAACACTTAATAAAAAACTCCCGGCGAATGCTACGGCATCTTGCCCGTGACTTGAAGCCCTCTGTCAAAATCCTCCCATAGGCTTGGGTATGACACTCTTAAAGGGAAGAGGCACTCACGCACATACGAACACACAGTTCGTTAGCGCCTCGCAACAATAGTTGCATCCAGTTTCACAAAGGCACTTTGAGAAGAGTTAATAAACTCAGTACATTGACTTGTCGAACTAAGCATTTTTATCTCACGCCATCCCCAGAAACTCATTCATCAGCTACTCTCAGGTCGTCACCTCTACACTGTTCTCCACATTCCATAGGTCAAAGGGAACACATGGACAATACATTATTAATCAAAAACCCTAGGCCTTACAGATGCTCGGCCACCCCATATGCTAGCCCCCGCCTAGCAAAATACAAAACACACTGGCCGGCTTAAAACAAAATACAAGTAAAAACTGCACGTCTCTGGCATTATAAAATAAAGTCTGTTACTCTTATATCTCCAAATAACACAAGACGCATTTTCTCTCATATTTTCTGCATTAGGATTCTTGAATATCCCTCTTCGCTTGTCTGCAAGTAGCTGCTCCTGTAGCAGACTGTAGCAGCTGTAGGAAGACGGAATGCCTCCCTCATTGTAGAAGACTTCTCACGGCTTCTGCAGATCCCCAAAAGACACGCTGTAGAATTCTCTTGATCACCATCATGGAAATTCTTGTAATCACCCTCATGGCAACACGACAGCAGTACTCTCGGCACACGGCTGGTGGACGTCTTGCTGGAGTCAGGAAACGACTTTTTGGTGTTAGTATGTCAGTCAAGTCACTGGTCAATCCAAGAAAATTAACCCAGACATACTACTTCTATCAAACAATGATCTCAAAAGGTCAGAAATACTAACTGAATGTCTCCCAATTAACTCCCTTTAACATGACTACTAAATCATAAGTCATCATCACAACTCTCAAAGAAAAAAAAACATTAAGTTCTCCAACTCAATTCTCCAAATTCACACATCAGCACACACACAACTCAGAAATCACAGCAACTCCACGGACTTCTGTATTCACATTTCAAACTCGAATGTGCTCACAAGAAAAAAAAAAGAAAAAAAATCGTAATGAACTCAAGGAAAAAAAAGAATTACATAACACACCCAGACCCAAAAAATGTTCTCTCAAGCTCTGATATCTAAACAACCCACAAAATCAGTAAAAATCTCCAACTTTTAACAGCAAAAACCCCTTTACTGCTCAATAATTAATCACAATGAGACTTAATGTCAAACTCCCATTTACGTAAGTAACAACCCTCGAAAACTTACATCTCCCGGTAAAGTCAAATCTCCCGTCCAAAAAGAAATGCTACTTAAAACTCAATCCCCCAAATTATATCTCTCATAGGGAAAGGAAGAAAAATATAAAAAAAAGGATAATCACAAATAAGTTTCCCCAATCACAAAATACATAACATATGTATAATATGCATAACTCCCGCGTTTTTCCCAAGAAATGCTCCATGTAAAGTTATAGAATTTGCCAGAAAGCAAACTCTCACACATGTGCTTTCGTGAAATGCTATTGTCAACATTTCCAGATATTGCGAAAAATTCTGATCTATCATCATCAGAGGAAAAAAGTCAGCACACGGCTCATCACATCGCTTGTCAGCAGAAAAATCGACTGCGGACGTATGCTCAGACAGTAGCACAAAAATTGTCTAGTCAGACACATAAGTTTGGAAACTCATGATTCTCAAAAAAAACGTCTAACAGACACATTTCACAGAATTAACTCCAGGATATGACTAATGTGTTCAAAGACTGTCTCAAAGACTCATTCTCTCAACATGACTTTGCCCCAAATTATATTTCTCCAAGAATAACACACTTGTGAACATAACAAATGCACACATCTCCATAGGACTCGTAATGCAGTAATGACACTAGCCTCTAAATAGTCACGAAACCAAAAAAGAGAACCACAGAAATCTTCTCTTGTCTCGAAAAAACTCCATAACCACAAAAAAAAGGTCACCCGCCAAAGATTAATTCCAACTCCATTATGAGACACCATATTAATAATAACACCACTCCGGTTATAAAAATATTTCCTCCATTTGGTTAATAACCAACCCCCTTATATTTCTCTCTTATTTCTCCAATAGCCATATGTCAGTAAAAAAAAACAACACCACTCCAGGAATAGAGAATAATCACCTCTATTTCGGCAAATACAAAATATTTACCTCTATTTCCCCAATAACTCCATGTGGAACAAAACAAGGCTCCAAAAATATATCTCCAAAAAGGAATATCAAAAAATGAAATCCTACCTCCAAAAAAATGTGCACTCAAGGCAACTAACTCACACACTCACAAATATTGCCCCATAATCTCAAAATATGTGTCTCCATTTGCAACAAAGATGGCTGCAAAATAATTGAACTAAACATAGCTCTCATCACATTGGCAAATATCAAAAATGGCCAAAAAATATATCTCCCATATATTATATCTCAAAATATAACTCCAAAATAATATATACCTCCAATTATAACTCCAAAATAATATATCTCAATTATATCTCAATTCTAACTCCAATTCTCTAGAGAATGACTCAATGTTATAGTCAAAAACTATAAAAACTCTCTCCGTTTAGCATAACTGCTAAAAAAGGGCAAAAACTTGGCAAATAAAACTGTCTAGAAAATTCTAGAAAAAATCACCAATGTGCCACAACTCATTATAACAGAACTCCAAATTCAAAGTGTCTAGGCCAAGACTTCTCCATATGCACTACGACATAGGTCACTAGAAAACTTAACCAAGTTTCCTATCTCTCACAAAGTTGTCACAAATACGACAAAGGTATTGTGCAAGAAAACTCACAATTTCTGGAACATAAATATCCAGAGAAAAAATGTAGTGCCATTACGTATGCATTCAAAACATGCAGGAAAAATTCTCCCATATATTTCTCTATAGCATCAAATAGCTGAAACACAAACACGTTCCCGAACAATGACTCTAAGTCATGAACTGAGATAATATTCACATTCAAATTCACCCTTGGTAAAAAAAACTTGTGTCAGCTATGGCTAACTTCCAAAAAAGGAAAAAAGAAAAATCAACGGCCTTGTTCACTATCTCCCGTAACTCACTAGATGTCAAGCAATTATCTGCTGAACTCATAAAAAAAAGGAAAACAAAAGAAATAATGTGTTGTTAGTTCCTCCCAAATTCAAAAAAGATTTCACCTCCCTTGATAGCATTACGGCACCCACGTATTAGTATAAAAAAATCAGTATCAGAAATATCATTATCACAAAATCACCAAAAAAAATTGCTATCATCAAAATCATCAGTATCAGTACAAAAAATATCACCAATGTTAATGCTTGTCCATTCTCCAAAAATTCAGCAAAAGTTCAGCAAGATTCAACACAATTCACCAAGATTCAGCCAGACTCATCAAGATTCAGCAAAACTCATCCCCGTGAATCACTGAAATATTCACCAAAGTTACAAAAACTCAACAAATAACTAAGACAAGACTTCTCCCATTAATTCATCGTAATAATTCTCCATGAATAATTATCTGTAATAATTATTAAATAATCTCCCATGAAATATCTCAAATCTCTCGTAAAACAATTCTCCCGTAATGATAATTATACTTAAGCAAACCTCCCGTGACACATCTCAAGTATAATAATTACTAATAATAATAATAACTCTCCATAGCAATAATTCTCTTGCAAAGATCTCAAGTAAGGGTGAAATTCAAATAGCATACAACAGTATTGCTGAATCTTATGGTATACCACCATTTCCACACCCACACAATCAACACCATTTACGGCATCGGGCAACACCATTCGGCACAATTTTTCAAAGTAATTTCTCCAACACAATAAAAAAAAAATAATAATAATCTGTGTCTCCCCAATATATTTGTGTCTTTGAAGGCACAAGTAAAACATACACCCATACAATGCATTTCAATTCTCTTTATTTCCTTTTCTCTTCCTCTAAGATAAAGAAAATATCTTTTCTAAAAAAAAAAGACTCTACGGGCGTTTCACTTCATCAACTAATCAATCAGCTGATATCTTAGCATCCAATGTCAAGGGCAAACCCATACCCCAACACAAAGAAAAAAAAAGGAGTTCACCCCCAATGAGAAAAAAAAGGTTTCTCCCCCCCCTGAGAACAACCCCTCAGTCAAGCGACAGAACAGCCCGAGGCATACACAGTAGTACCCCCATCTCCCCTTGAACAGTGTCTGAGGACCCCCTCTCAAGGTATACACTAGTGTCCTCCCCTGCACCATCTCTCGAGGGAGGCCAGTAGTACCCTCCATGCAACTATCCCCCCGAGGGATGCCAGTACCCTTGCAATGCAACGCGCCTCTCTGCAGAAATGTGCTGAGCCCGTAAAATTGTGGGCCGCTGTGTTCTCTAAGCCAGAATATAGCTTATTCTAAGCACAGTTCACATGCAAAAAACACATCTCTATACACTCTTATGTGTTTAAAACAAAGACGAATACGTCTATTATAAACACGTGCAAATAAAGAAAACACGTCACTATGGGGCAAAGACAAGAAAAATTGTTGACCTCTTGAAACCAATCCCATAACCCTGAAATATTTAAACAAAAACCCTCTCCCTTCAAAACAATAGTTTTAACACTCACCACTCCATAATGGGAACGAAAGGAACTCGAAATTCTCGTAAAACGCGTAAATCTCGTCGGCATAATACAAACGCGATCGGCGAGATGACACCTAGCAACCCTCACTCACAAACCAAACTGAGTTACTTGTCTCACGGCTCGGGCCCTGAAGAATCTCGGTACGAGGAAATTTGATGACCCTAATAGAAATTTCTTTCCTCATCCCACATCCCACGGATGGATATTCCTCTACCCCCTTTTCCCTTAGCAACTGAGATCCAACAATTTAACAATTTTCCACAATCCCTCGAAGCTTTGTCGTTCGAAAACTATCGCTAAGCCATAACCCCTTTTATTTTCTAACTGGCCACCCATCTCTACATTGGCGTTCCTAGTTATAAAAAAGAAAGAAAACTTTTATACCCCCTCTTAACCGCCTGCCACCACTGTTAATGGGGGGATTCCCCCCCATTATTCATAAGGTAAGCGTGACACGAAACGGAAGGCAAACCACACACAACATTACACACACAGCCTCTCTCTCTCTCTCTCCCGGCAATCCCTCTCTCTCTCTCACTCCAAGGAATCTCTCTCTCTCTCTAGCACCGACACCTCTCCATTCTAACAGGTAATGAAAATGAGAGAGTTGCATCATAACATTAACGTTTATTAACAACGAATAAATAAATCAATCAATCAAGTAATCCAGTCTTACAGACTAACTCAAAAAACCCCGAAACAGTACATTGTCTAGTCACCAAAAAAAGTCTACACCCCTCTGGGAATTCTTTGTCCCCCGGCATTCCAGAACCGTCTGTTTCAAAGACACGAGAAACACACTCGTTAGCAATCATAAGTTTAAAGACAAAGTTAATAAAATGGAACATCTTACAAGATATCAAACAAGCCATCCCTTTGGCTAAAGTAACTCAACACTCACCCAAACACCCGGATCACTATAAACACTTAATAAAAAACTCCCGGCGAATGCTACGGCATCTTGCCTGTGACTTGAAGCCCTCTGTCAAAATCCTCCCATAGGCTTTGGTATGACACTCTTAAAGGGAAGAGGCACTCATGCACATACGAACACACAGTTCGTTAGCGCCTCGCAACACTAGTTGCATCCAGTTTCACAAAGGCACTTTGAGAAGAGTTAATAAACTCAGTACATTGACTTGTCGAACTAAGCATTTTTATCTCACGCCATCCCCAGAAACTCATTCATCAGCTACTCTCAGGTCGTCACCTCTACACTGTTCTCCACATTCCATAGGTCAAAGGGAACACATGGACAATACATTATTAATCAAAAACCCTAAAGGCCCTTAGGCCATATATATATATATATATTATATAATAGATCTCTATATATATATAATATATATATAGATATTAATATATATATATATATAAAGGTTGTATTTTGGTGTCTAAATATGTGAGAAGTTCATAGAGAATAAAATTGTACTGAAAATATTGAATCCCCAAGTACATCGCGTATGTCGAAATGGACTCCGTATGTCAAAACTGCTATTAAAGTCTTCCGTAATCCCACTACGTATGTCAGAAGAGCATTATGACACTCTCACGTACGTCGAAAGAGCTCTCTGGTATGTCGGCATGACATGGAGACTTTTGACGGTTGTAGTGGCTCGACCACAATAACAACGTGCAACAGCTAGTTTTTGCAATCACTCGGTGACTGTGTGAGCACACATGAAGATTTGAACATAATTCAGTCGTAATTCAGTTGTAATTCGGCTTTTATGACAAATGTGGGCTTTATTTGCCGATGTATAATCCAGCCTTCCATCTCTCTCTCTCTCTCTCTCTCTCTCTCTCTCTCTCTCTCAATAAAATATGAATTACTCTTACATAATCTTTCATGTACAAAATTAAAAATAATAATTCCATTTGTCATGAAAATATGTGCACTTTTTTCATGACGTAATGCCGCCACTCCACATAAGTTTTCCCGCCCTTGTTGGTAGGCAAGGTTCCACATATTCATTTTGGAGGCAAGCATGGGATGGTTCTCATGAGTGTTTTTGTGTTTTTATTTCCAAGTCACTCTGGCTCCCCATGGAATGCTCTCCTGTGCATTGATGTAAATTAATTTCTATATATAAGAAAATAGAAATTCTATATAATTGTCTAGTCCATGCAGGTATAAAAAGACCCTGCAGGCAGTAATCATCCTCTCCCTTTAGCTTCTAGTCATCCAATTAACATCAATTGGGCAGAGGAGGCTCCAGGATTAACTTGTCCATTTCCACGTGGAAGAGAGTTGCGAGAGACTTGAGTGACTTTGGTGACCATAACC
This sequence comes from Macrobrachium nipponense, assembly GCF_015104395.2. Taxonomy (NCBI): domain Eukaryota; kingdom Metazoa; phylum Arthropoda; class Malacostraca; order Decapoda; family Palaemonidae; genus Macrobrachium; species Macrobrachium nipponense. Next base: position 21,870,423 of record NC_087201.1, on the reverse strand, counting down.
ATGTACAGTAAAGCATGGTACACACTATGCCATCATGTATCAGCTACGTGATGCAGTAGTGGTGTTGAAAAAAATTAATAGCGACCAAACTGTACTGCAACACTGCTCACTTGTTCTCGCAGTTCAGCTTTCAACGGCAGGATGTCTGCCGATGATGTACTTTGCCAGGAGACTCTACTGTGGGGTGTAGTTGCTCTGTGTGCTGAAAAAGAGAAACTTTTGAGGAAGAAATGTAGAACTCAGCGACCTCTGAAGGGAAGCTTCAATGAAATATTTTTGGAGCTACAAGTCGAAAATCCAACAGACTTCGAAAATTACACAAAAATGCCAATCCTTGCATTTTATAAATTGTTGGAAAAGAATTGAACCATATATTTGTAAGTAGGACACCAGCTTTCGAGACAGCATATCACCAGGAGCTCGTTCTTGCAGCTGGAGGATCATATGCAAGCCTCCAATATTCAACCAGGATCTCAAAACAGAGCCTCGGTCTAATCATCCCCGAAACCTGTGAAGCCATCTATAATGTCCTTAGGGAGGATTATTTGAAAGTAAGGTTCAAATATAGGTACAATGTACACAAATATTTTTTTTATTACAGGAAATGCAGCTAATCAAAACACCATAACTTTGGAGTGTAGAGATCTTCCGTGCCAGCTCCAGACTTCTGTGATGCTTTGATTGCAGACATTTCCCTGTTGAATTGTGTCTTTATTCTGCAATGTACAGTTTACAAAACTTGATAACTCTGATTTTATGGTTTCCAAGCTTGCACTCCTGATGTTTCTCATCTTGTAATGCTTGCATTTGATGTTCCAAACAGATGGGTGTTCCTTCAGTAATTCAATAAAATATACTGTGTTAGTCTTTGTCCACTCAAGGGGTTTGGCTGGTGGTGGTGAGCGGACGTCCTTCCCCTCTGAATGTTGGTGCATCACTGAGCTGAGTAATGAAATGGCTCTGCCCCATCAACACATTGGTGATGCGGCTTCGTGTTGAAAAAGTCGTTTTTCAACGCATCCATCTAACACAGCTGGCATCATGATGCACAGTGTGTACGGGGCTTAAGTAATCGTTGCATATCTTTGCCATCATTGGTTTTAGTGAATTGTAAAGTGTTTTCGGTTAAGCCACATTGTATCAGAATCATGTACCTGTCATTATTGCAGTGAAATTTGTCCTTTTTGAGATTTTCTTAGATTCTTGTGTTCGTGTGGCCACATTGTGCCTTCAGTACAGTAAAGTGTAATTTAACTTCATTTTTGTTCAGTTACCTTGTAAATTTATAATTATGGTAACAGAGAATTATTTTTTGTAATAAAATCAACAAAATTCAGTGTTTTTCCATTGAGCTGTCCTTGTAAGGGCTGAGGCTTTTCCCTTCAGTTAGGACCATCCCCCTCATAACATCGAGGCTGAACTAGTGCCCTGTCATCGAAGTATTCACAACATTTTTTGGTCCTTTGAAACAGATAGTCCTGTAAGGACAACGCTTTTTGCTCAAATGTACATATATAGTTTTACTGTCCGCGTTGTACCTCACATGATTATATTAAGCACTTTGCGGCCTTTCCGCCAACATTTCATTCATGTATGTTAACCCAATGTAGCAAATATATTTCATGTAAATTTGCATGTCAAGAAACACAAATCCAGGTCAGATCATGTCATTTTGTGTCAGTGTCGGTTGTGCACTACAGATCTGTCCGCACACCTGTTTATAACCTGAGCTTACCTGTAAATAAATTTCAGTACCCAGCCACATGTCTTACTCTCTAAACTTCACACTGGTGATCCCGGATTAGATAGGTGACTCAAGCAGTTTTGGCTCAGCCATTAAGGGACTAACTACCGCCGCTCACCTTCAGAGACCTTTAGCGGACTTATTATGGTGCCTCAGTTTAGGTCTCTGAGAATTCCTTTCCAAGGACGACACTGATGCCTTTAGCGGACTAATTACGGCACACCTACTACGGAGTGCTTAGGCATTAGCTCGGTTTACCCGGTTTTGAGAAAGACATGCCGTGCTCCACAGCAGCCAGTACCTTAGGGGCAGCCAAAAACTCCCCCACCCCCACCTCACCCCAGAGGACAGATGCATCTTCTGTGAAGCTTCCACCATTTGCCGCCAAGAAGCCAGCCGCATGGTTCATGCGTGTGGAAAACCAGTTCCAGATTGCGGGCATCACTGACGAAGTCCTGAAGGCTGACTGAGTTGTGTCAGCCATGACAGACGAAGCCTATGAGAAGATGTGCCCATGAATGATCGCGAGCCAGACGCTATACAATACACCCAGCTAAAGAATAAGATGTCCAACACCTTCTCCCTGCCCACCATCGACAGAGCCACCCGAATCCTCGACCTGGTAATAAACCCCATTTGGGATAAGGACCCTGGAATAGACTGCCGGAGTGGGATAACAATCACCCTTAAGCAGAAGATATTCCTCTGTCAGTTGGAACCAGAGGTAAGGAAGAAAATAGCGGAGATCCACGCCATATCCGATGAGTAATTGGTCATGAAGGCTCGCAGACTGGCCAAGTCCTCACAGGCAGCCACCTTTTCAACCCCATTGATGCCTTCGACCAACTGCCTGATAGGGGACGATGCAGCAGAAGCAGTATTGGCAGAAATCAACCCCATACAAAAAGAATCACCGACACAGCAGCGAGGTGGAATCCCAGCATGGTGTTTCTACTATAGGAAATTTGGCAAATACACCAAACGATGCAAAAAACCATGCTCATACAACCATTCAAAAATCGGGGAAGACACCTCCACCCATCAGCAGCCATGGCCACGCTTTTTCATAGGCCACAACCCATAGGTTTCTATGTTCACAACGAGATCTCCGGCAGGAGGATGTTATTAGACACCGGAGCTATGAAGTCAGTGTTCCCACTTTCAGAGGAGAATCACAGCCACCCCCGACCTCCAGCGACACCACTGCCCTGATGGCTGTGAATGGGACCCCCATCTGCTCCTTTGGCACGAGATCTTGCAGGATATCCATCCTGGGTCAGACTTATGAGTGGCCTTTTATTATCGCTGACGTCAAGGCCCCCCTCCTCGGAGCAGACTTCCTGGCACAACATGGGCCCCTGGTTGATGTGGGCTGCAAACGCCTCCTCCACACATGGACCTACCAGCCTTTTCCCCCTAACCACAGTACCAAGAATTCCTACCATCTGCTCTGTAGCATCCCACAAATACAGCACCCTTCTTCAGGAGTTCCCCAACGTATTCGAGCCAAAACTTTGAACAGGTGGCCGAAGCCCCGGCCAAGCACGGCAGCTACCATCACATCGCAACCACGTGCCCACCCACACACGTAAAATCTGCAAGCTACCGCCAAGCCATCTCCAAGAAGCCAAAAGGGCCTTCGCAGAGATGAAGCAGATGGGCATCTGCAGGACGTCCTCCTGCCCGTGGGCATCACCCATACACATGGTCAAGAAGGCGGACAGGACCTGGAGATCTTGTAGGGACTACCGTCGATTGAATTTAATAACTACTAGATCATTAGCCCCTGCCCAACATGCAGGACCTGACGGGGGCCCTTCATGGAGCAACATTATTTACAAAAATGGGCCTTCTCAAGTCCTATTTTCAGGTACCAGTCAACCAAGACAGCCATCATCATGCCGTTCGGGACCTACGTCTTTTCCTACTCCACCTTAGGCCTGAGGAATGCCGAAGTCACCTTCCAGTGACTGATGGGACAGCATACTATGAGACCTGCCCTTCTGCGTGTGCTACATGGACAACATCCTCCTTTTTTCCAGGTCACCGCAAGAACATCTGCGACACGTCTGAGCTGTTTTGCAGCATCTTCAGGAGAATGTATTAATCGTCTGTTTCGACAAGAGTACCTTCAGCTACGAGAAGGTGGACTTCCTTGGGCATGAGATCTCCGCAGAAGACATCCTCACACTCATCGATCCATCCAACAGATGGCCCGAAGCAACACCTATGATGGAGGCCACCACCCAGGCCTGTGCGGAAGCCCTTCTCTCCAACTGGATCAGCCATTTTGGAGTGCCGGACGACATCACAACAGACCAAGGAGCAGCTTTTCTGTCAGATCTGTGGGCCACCCTGGCCCACTTGATGGGGACGTGGCACCACAGAACAACCGCCTACAACCCCGCAGCCAAAGGTGTAGTGGAGAGGTTCCATTGCTCCCTCAAGGCCTCCTTGATGGCAAGTTGCTTCGGCAAAAATTTGAAGACGCAGCTACCTTGGGTCCTCCTCAGCCTCCACACCGCTCTGAGGGCCAACAGCAAAACATCACCTGCAGAGAAAGTCTATGGGGAAACCTTGGTAGTTCTAGGAGAGTTCTTCCCGTTATCAACTGATACAAAGGACATCTCAATTGCCAGACTGCGAGAATCTGCAGGGAAATTCACCCCCTGCCTCAAGACTTTCTCTGACAGGAGAAGCCACTTCCAATCCAAGGCCCTAGAAACAAGCAAGAAGGTCTTCGTCCTCCATGACACGCACTAGCCACCCCTGACAAAACCATACTGTGGCCCGTTCCAAGTTCTCTGCCGCTCGGAAAAGGCCTACCTCCTGCATATCAACGGGCGAGAGGATTGGGTCTCCGTCGACAGGTTGAAGCCAGCTTTCCTGATGGAGGAGGACACCACTGAAGACAGACGCATTAGCCGCCCCGGAATACCACCAGAACACCTTCCTTCCCCGAGATCCCCAGACTGCGCCAACGGCACCACAGTAGTCGAAGTCCCCAGGATTCGCTCCAGGGGCAGAATCCTGCCACCAGGCCCCCATGAGATCACAGAAGACAAGAGCCCCCAAAAACAGTTAGCGCCATGGACGAGGGGGCACCTGCACCCTCCGATACACTACAACGATTAGTATTCGGCTTTATTATGCTTATGTATCATCCAATGTTCACTGCCATAACCATTGTCTTGAGGGGGGAGGTATTTGTAAGGACAACGCTTTTTGCTCAATGTACACATATAGTTTTCTTGTCTGCATTGTATGTCACATCATTATACAGTAGTACCTTGAGATACGAAAGGCTCTACTTACGAAAAACTCGAGATACGAAAGCCAATGCGAATAATTTTACCGCTCTACATACGAAAAGTTTTCAAGATACGAAAGGTTGTTGCTGTAGAGTCCCGAGATTCGCCCGGACCACCGAGAACAATTTTAAAACTCCCGCGCCGCCAACTGAGTAAACTCGCCACCATCCTCCCGCTCTCCCATTGGTTCCTGATGCTAGTCACCCCATAAGGTCCTGCTCTCCTATTGGTCAGCATCTACCCCTTGTGCTTTAAGTATTCTATTGGTAAAAGGTTGCTGTAAATTGAAAAACTTATTCATGCAATACATTTAATAAAAAAAAAAAAAACATTAGGTAAAGATAGAATAAAGAATAGAAATGAATGGTTATTATACTGTTTGGTAGTTTCAGTAGTTGAAGAGAGATAATGAAAATTTATGGCTTACTGTGTAAAAGTGATTGCTTGGCGATCGTTCGATACTCGTAAGTGCTGGATGTAAACAGACGTTTGGAAGCTTTTTTTTGTTTGTTTATTATAGTTAATGGTTACTTAATAATTATTTGAAATGAGTACATGCAATACATTTAATCAAAAAAATTGTGAATTAGATATCATAAAATATAAAATAAATCAGACTGCCAACAAATACGTATTTTTTAGAATTCTTCTTCTGTTTTATTATTACGTTATGTATACGTATGCTTCATTATAGCTGTCAGTAACTCGGTATCTCCATTAGGTAAAGATAGAATAAAGAATAGAAATGAATGGTTATTATACTGTTTGGTAGTTTCATTACTTGAAGAGAGATACTAATGACAATTTATGGCTTACTGTGTGCTAGGAAAAATGATTGTTTGGCGCTCGTTCGATACTCGTAAGACGGGTAAGAGCTGAATGTAAACAATCGATTGGAAGATTTGTTTTTTGTTTGTTTGTTTATTATAGTTAATGATTAATTAATAATTATTTGAAATGAGTACATACTGATTATTTATACATTTTATTGGCATATTCTAAGCTTTTAGCTCTTATGTTTAGATGTCAGAATCATAGACTAGGCTACAGTAGCAACCGCTAACATAGGCTAGGCTTATTGCTAAGGGACATATGCTAAAGTCCTAATATATGCAGTAAAAATGGGGTTGAACATTACATGCAGTTGAATATTACTCAAGTATGTACAGTATTTTGCCTTTTTGGAGTCATATTTCTTCCGTCGGATCGGCGTTGTAACCCTAGAACATGTGTTTTAGGCCTGGAAATATAATTTACTGGGGTGTTTTTGGAGGGCTTGGAACGGATTAGCCATTTTACATGTAAAATGTGTTCCAAGATACGAAAAACTCATGATACGAAGGCCGTCTCGGAACGGATTAATTACGTATCTCGAGGTACCACTGTATTAAGTACTTTGCAGCCTTTCCGCCAACATTTCATTCATACATGCTAACCAATATAGCAAATATAATTCATGTAAATTAGCATGTCAAGAAACACAAATCCGAGTCGGATCGTGTCATATTTTGTCAGTTTCGGTGGTGCACTACAGATCCGTCCGCGCACCTGTTGATAACCTGAGCTTACCTGTAAATAAATTTCAGTACCCAGCCTCCTATCTTACTCTCTAAACCTCACAGTCCTAAAGAACCAGGCCCTGAGCAGCAGTAGCTCGAGTAGGGTATTCAACGTATTGATACTTGGTCACTCGCAACTGCCCTCCAACCTCCCACGAAACATGGGGAGTGGAAGTCATAACGTAAAGTTACCATAGGCTAGGTGTTTGCAGCAGAGCCTAATTAGTTTTGTTGTCCACGTTAGGGACTATTCTGAAGCAAGGCCCTGTGCCAGTGCAAGGCTAGTTCAATCGTTGTTTTCACCCTCAGGTGCGATGTGTATTTCATTGAATTGTGAAATTAATCCACACCGAGCGGGCAGGAAAAAGTGTTCAGGAGGAAATTGTTAATGTAACGTTAATGAACAGTGGCGTCATTTCCACTGGTGGCCGCAACAGTAACTCAAATTGAGTCCATCATAGTTCTCATGACTGCCACGATCACTCGAGCCCAAAGGAATCTTTTGGATTTAATAAGCGAAAAAGCATATAAAATCTTGTTAGAAAGAGTTCAAGCTGACAAACAGCAGTTAAGATCTTTGTATTTAACACACCCTGTTAAACTGGAGACCTCAGTGCAAAGTAAAGTAACTGCAACTTTAGAAAAAGCAGGTCAGACTATGACTTTGTTATTAAGCCTTATCGGCACCTTGACTAGCGTATCACAGCCAAAAACCCATCTGTCAGGACTAAAAGAATTGCCACTGCCCACATTCAAAGGCGAAAAGAGCAAATTTGCCACCTTTAGAGAACTGTTCAATATACACGTTCAACAACGTAGTGATCTGGGTAATGTGGCTACATATACTTATTTATTGGGATCACGAGAAGGAGAGCTGCTCAAAGTGATTTAGTCTTTGAGTGCAACCACTGCAAATCATCATGTTGCCCTAGACTTATTGGAGAAATTGTACAAAAACCAGCAGCAAACATAAGTCATTTTGCATCGGCGACTGGCCAACATTTTTGTGCCTAAGTGCAATTGTGTTGAACTCAAAAACTTCCACATTGAGCTCACCGTTCTAATCAAGCAAATCAAATGACTCAGTGGGTCCCCTTTAATCCAAGGTATGCTATTGAACCTCATTATTCAGAAACTATCCCAGGGTCAAGTGTATCAGAAGGTAGTTGAGTAGTATCTCCGTAAGTGTGACAATGCCTTAGATGAACTGTTTGAGGCATTAGATTTCCTCATCCATAGCATGGAAGATGATTCCTTGCAACGAGGAAAAGACTTGTCACCAACAGCACATAAAAAGGGGATTGGAAGCCAACATAATGCATAGAACAACGTGCCCATTCTGTAATGGCAACCATACGCCTTAAATTGTATGAAACATCCAACTGTAGCGGCTAGGAAAAGTCAATTGATCCTGTTCAAAAAGTGCTTTAATTGTTTTACCGGTCATGGCAGTAGACAATGTAACAACAAGAGTAATTGCAAGTTGTGTGATGGACACCGTCACAGCTTAATTTGCGAAAGAGATAACCCCAAAACCAGGTCCGTTGCACCTACTACCAACCATTCGAGTTATCAATCCTCCCCTAAACCTTCGCATGTAGTTTGACAACCCATAAAAAACCAAGGGTATAACAGTAAAGTAAAGCAGAGAGATCAGCCAAAGTCAAAAGATGAAAAACCATGCATAACTGCTAAAATGGTCAAGGATGAGCCTTCGACCAAACCCCCTGCTACTTTGTTACTTACTGCTATAGCTACTGTATACTCTCGTGATCAACCCTTTTGAACACGGGTGTTCTTAGATACAGGAAGTCAACGTAGCTTCATTTCAAGTTGGCTAGCTAAGAAATTACAACTGCCAGTAGTTAAACAAGTGTCATTAAATATTGCGCACTTTGGTTCTCAAACTGTTTGAGGTAATTTCGATGTTATATTGTGTCATGTTCATGTTGGCCCAAGAGTAATTCATGCCAAACTTGTCGTTCACGACGACAACACTCCTAGTCCCAACGTTGGTCTTTCTAACGTAAAAACCCATTTGCAGGGTAAGGGTTGTACTATGGCCAATGAACAGATTCATGGCAACCATCTTAATAACGTTATCATTCTTGTTGGGGTTGACTATTTTAATTTGTTTGCTCTGGGGATGGACAAAATCAATAGTGAGCCTGTTTGTCGCTCATAATGGCGTAACACCGAATGGAGATTTGAAAGAGTTAGGGCTGTGTTAGCATTATCTGTATTAGCATTTTCTGTTTTTGCCTCTTACGAAGACCGAATAGAGCAGTCCACAGACGTCTTCAGCTGCATGAACTATTTATTGCCATTGTAGACTGTGTTCATTATGTAACCCATTTATTTCACTGGACGAGCTCCCTCATTAAAACTCCTGAGAGAGTGTTGGGCAACTGATTGCTATTGCTAAGCAACTGTATATCCGAATGACTAGTGAAACACTTGACATTGTAGATCGTTATGATCACTATATGTATTTAATCACTTTGTTGCTACTCTTACATAACTGGTCGGTTTCGTAACATTTATTCCATCGATTTATGATTGCTACCTAAACCATTTATATGGTACCAATAGTAATATGCTCTGTGATGAGCACTAAATTGATAGCAAGTTCCTTGAGAGGAATTTTGAAAGTATTTTTGTCATGCCTCGTTGCATTAACAATAACTGAATGATGTTCTGTGTGTTATTGCTATTGCTTGATTGCTCTTAATATTAATGCCATGCTATTGATATGATATTCATGTGCTGGAATTGCCTTTTTCATATGATCATTGCAGTTGCCATGATGTGGCCTGTGTTGTTATTGCATTGCTATTTTAGAAGTTGCAATGTTGCATTCTGTAATTGATTGAATTTGCTTGAACTATGTTTTGCCCATTTTTTTACAATTTTTGCATTGAGTTCCATTTTGTACATTTCCTTAATATTGATTGCTTTTGATGTTAATATTTTGTACCTTTGCCATTTGTCGTGTGATCACTTAGTACTGTAATTGTATGCAACCGAGAGCTAGATGCGTGTCGGAGCGCTGCGCCTGCCTCTAGGCCTCAACTACTCCACAAGACCACGTTCGCTTGCCCCGCCAGTTGCCAGGTCACCTGCCTTTGCCTCGCCCCTTTTTCTTTGGAAGCTGGAGGATGTCACAAAAAAATGTGCACTTTTTTCATGACATAATTCCTTCGCTCCATATAAGTTTTCCCACCCTTGTTGGCAGGCAAGGTTCCACGTATTCACTTTGGAGGCAAAAACGGGATGGTTCTCGTGTGCATTTTTGTGTTTTTATTTCCAAGTCACCCTGGCTCCCCGTGGAATGCTCTCCTGTGTGTTGTAAATTAATTTTTATATATAAGAAAAGGATATGCCCTTTTTATAAATAAAAATTCTATATAATTGACTAGTCCATGCAGGTATAAAAAGACCCCGCAGGCAGTAATCGTCCTCTCTCTGTAGCTCCTAGTCATCCAATTAACATCAATCAAGCAGAGGGGGCTCCAGGATTAACTTGTCCATTTCCACGTGGAAGGGAGTTGCGAGAGACTTGAGTGACTTTGGTGACCATAACCATGCACAGTAAGTAATCGTTGTATATCTTTGCCATCATTGGCTTTAGTGAATTGTAAAGTGTTTTCGATTAAGCCACATTATATCAGAATCGTGTACCTGAGATTATTGCAGTGAAATTTTGCGTCCTTTTAGAGATTTTCTTGGATTCTCGTGGCAGTGTGGCCACATTGTGCCTTCAGTACAGTAAAGTGTAATTTAACCTCATTTTTGTTCAGTCACCTTGTAAATTTGTAAATAAGGTAACAGAGAATTATTTTTTGTAATAAAATTAACATTGAGCTGCCCTTGTGTAAGGGCTGGGGTTTTTCCCTTCAGGTAGGACTATCCCCCACATAACATCAAGGCTGAACTAGTGCTCTGTCGTCAAACTATTCACAACACCATTAATACATTAGTTAATTATAGCAGCTAAATTATTTCCATTATTTTAAATAATTCTTTCCGTAATAAGCGTCAATCAGCTGATCCTCAGAACGTAAACATTGTGATGAACATTTTTCAAAAGACAAGAATCCACTTTGTAATATTAATGTATTTCACTGTATTTATACATTAATGTTACAGTACAGTACTGTACAGTAAACAATCTTTTTATCATAAATGTACCATTCATTCACAAAATATATATAGTTTTGTGCAGCAGCCATATCAAGAAAATAAAGAAGAATTATTAGAGAGTATAGTAGTACTTTTGTATGCAGACTCTCTCTCTCTCTCTCTCTCTCTCTCTCTCTCTCTCTCTCTCTCTCTCTCTCTCTCTCTCTCTCTCTCTCTCTCTCTCTCTCAAATCAGTATTGTACTATACATATCCTATAATGAAAATAATTTAAATTACTGTACCAAAAACATAAAAAGCACAAAAATAAACAAATCCAGCAAGTTCAGACAGATCATGGAGGATGGGTTGCCATATTTTTTGCTTTGTCTGATTTATTGTACCATATTTCATTACAAGTTTATTCGACTATGATTATCACACCATAACAGTAGAATTGTCGGGAATTTCCTCGACAGACGTCACTGTATTCGTTGTGCTGATAGACTGCACGATCAACCCACAAACTGCGAAAGTGACAGCCCCCATGCAAGGACAAATGAGTCACATATCAGGTTTTTTCAATTTATTTACAAAAATAGATCCATCTCAACAATCACCCTTACATAACAACCACTTAATCTACAAAGATCCACTAACGAACTTACTGTCTCCATACCTGAAACACGAAACACATGGGTTACACAAGTGCCCGCAAACTCAAAGAAATCACTGGAATTTAGCTACAACTAACATTACGCCACCGCAGTACACAAATGCCGAGGCAGTTACACCCAATCATTCAAACTTTAAATACATAAGGAACACTTACAGTTGCCAATTGCCATACTATCTACCGGCTTTATTCAATTAGGAGACCAACCAATACATCTGTTTTGGACGGAAACCTTGGAACGACAAGGCCGAGTCTACCTCATGATGGGCAGACCTCCTGTCCAGGCGGGTGCTAATTAGGTCATTTCATTTTTACATACTTGAGCTTAAGGACTTTAATTTTACTCTAAACCACTCAAACAAGCAATGGGACGAAACATGTTGTTGCAAGCTGTGGCTCATATGTGCATTTCAACAAAATGTGCAATAACAATCGATACCAGGTCCAGTAAGTTCCCGCTATTCTGTCAGCCTCCGAAGATTCAGCAGGAGTTTGAAGCGAAAAATCCCATGCACTGAACTTGGTGACAAGAATAGTTTATCACTGTTTAATGTTTCATCTCTAAGCACCATAAAAATATTTAAAATCTGAATTTCGTATACATAGGCAGTTCTTAACATTCTCCTACCAGCTATAGTTGCCTTTAAATTCTCATTTCCAGTAAGTTACTGTGCTTTGATGTATGAAAACTTCAATTCTCTCTCTCTCTCTCAAGAGAGAGAGATTTGCAGACTCACCTATTTGGGGATTTTTCTGTAGGACCTACCTAAAAATTATTCGCATGAGGACTCGTTCATTCCCGGGATTTTCCCTCAATAGATATTTGCTAATTAGTGTATTTTAATGTTATTTTTATGACTAAATAAATTTTTATGATACAAAAATTATTTACTAATTTTCAAATATTGATACTGATTAAGACTGTAAGTTTAATAAGATTGAATGTTATTAAATAATAAAAATAATAATTCTCTCTCTCTCTCTTACTGAGATGTGTTATTTGTATGACAAATAAATGATTTACTAATTTTCAGATAATATTAATATAAACAGCAATAATATCAATTTATTAAAGAAAATACTATAGTGAATTAGTAAGATTTTAGTTTAGGAATTAAAAATTATGTAAGAATGAAGGAAATCCCAATCTTTTAGCTATATAGAGACTTGGAGAGAAGGGCGAAGGTGGAGCTGTCACATATGTCAAGAAACCTGACAGCAAGGGTAGGAGGTTGCCATCTTAGTGAGTCTCTAATAATTGCTGCCATCTTGGGGTCAAAGGATATACTGAAAAATTCTCTCTCTCTCTCTCTCTCTCTCTCTCTCTCTCTCTCTGGGAAAGTTTCTCTTTAACCAAATGGTATTAACACATATTTGTACATTGATAAATAAATATCAATATTGATTAATACTGTATTAATTTTAATAAGATTAAATTACATTGAATAAAAATGATAATTTTCTATAGTAATTTATTTGAAAGAAATTAAAGAACAGAATTTTCCAAGTCTTTTGCCCTTTAAGTTGTGAAGTGAGGGGGAAGAGAGGAATATCAGAAATGTCACATTACTTGACAAAGTGACTGCAGGTCCAAACTGTTGCCAACACCTGATCATCTCATTTCTATATCTTCCTTTTATCTCTCTCTCTCTCTCTCTCTCTCTCTCTCTCTCTCTCTCTCTCTCTCTCTCTCTCTCTCTCTGCCAAAAGGTAGAATGAGAAGTGGATTGATAGATAGACAAATAGATACTTAGTTCAGCCCCCCCCCCTTTCTCTATCTCTCTCTTTCTCTGGAAAAGATATACATATGGCAGAGGGGAAGAAGTGTTGCCCATAGAGGTTCATTCCAATCTTTTGATATCATAAGGAGTTATTCTCTCTCTCTCTCTCTCTCTCTCTCTCTCTCTCTCTCTCTCTCTCTCTCTCTCTCTCTCTCTCTCTCTCTCTCTCTCTCTCTCTCTCATATTACGTATTCTCTGTTTTCAAAATGGCAATTTGTTGAAAATTGCATTTTTCCTAACTATATAAACCTGAGGTCCTTTAACAATAGGAAGTAGCTAGCGGCAGCTGGAACAGTCGTAAGCTTCGAACAAGGGGAGAACGGTAGTTAACTGCTTGTCCGACAGTGTGTGCGCCCGCGCACCTGAGAGGTGAAGAATCACTTTTGCTTTAGGCCCATGCAAAAAAATGCAGAGTGAGGGGTGGCATGAGGTGGGACTATATGTAAAGGACCTCAGGTTTGTATAGTTAGGAAAAATGCAATTTTCGACAAATTGCCATTTGTTCCGACAGGAATACAAACCCTCGGTCCTTTAACAATAGGAAGACTCACTTCTTGGTGGGAGGAATCTGAGTCTTTTTGGTGAACAGACTGGTGTTCGTCCAACCTTGGAATGCCTCCCTGGTCGTAAGAGCGAGGGAGGGGTCCAAGCCTCTGTCCGATTGATTGGGGTGTGCACCGCAGGATCAATGGTCAGACCTCTGGGCCAAGTACTAAGAGAGAGGCAAGTGTATCTCTTCGTACCAGCAAGCAAGAACTTGTTCCTGTTTGCAAGAGGCAACATAAAGTATGGGTTTGTCTCAAGCTGGCATATACTTCCTCTCCCTTGTTGGAGGAAGTGGTGGATATATGCTCCTATCCCTAGTGAAAGGGATAGGATGGGGCTCTGTTGAGTAGCTCACCTGCATCTCGTCCTTATACAGCAGGGTGACGACCGTGTCCCTCTACCCACAGGTAGAGGGGAAGAAAAAGATGAGAAGAGGAGCCAGTCACACTCTCATTAACTCATCCATTCTTACAGTCACACCAGGACTTGATGCTGTTCAGCCTGCGAGGGTCTGGGTTCGCTACACAAAGTATTGAGCAGCCACCACGGGTCCCAAGGAAAAAGATCCAAGGACCTGTGGGCAATATCCCGAAGGTAGAAGGAGGGGCATGTGGTCTGGTTGGACCAGACCCCTGCCTTCAGTACCTGCGCCACGGAGAAGTTCTTCAGTATTGTTCTTGCGGACAAAGCAGCATCTCCTTTGCATCGAAGGGGGTGAAGTCCATTAGGGAGGGGATTGTGAAGGACTCGAACCGATCGTCAGGGACCGAAGGGTTCTGGGTCTTCGCTACGAAGTTCGGTACGAAATCGAGCGTCACGGATCCCCATCCCCTGGATGCTTGACTTCGCAGGAAAAGTCATGCAGTTTCCTCAGAGGAAAAGAAGGGAATAGTCGCATTACCTATCCCTCTTCTCTACTTCGGTGATGTCCAGTACCCATACTGGTCTGTCCGTCTGCAACGAAGAGTCTCGCATCCTCCTATCCCCATGCAGCAAAGTTCTCGGTAGTGGATAGGACACCGACACTCCATGGTGGGTGTCGATGGTATGGGTACTGTGACAAGCTATTAAGACGAAGTAATGATTGCTCTGTAACAACCGAACTAAGTCCACAGCGTAATTCGTAACTGACTCGGGCGCTCTGACAGCTGCCGACTGACTGGTTCAGTATCGGAAGTGAGGCAAGTTGTCCAAGCATCCGAGTAAGTCATGTGACCTTTGCCCTTAAAAGGGTTATGCCGAGAGACCAAACAAATAATGTATTTGTTTGTCACCTATGCCGGACGGCGAGGTGATGATTCTCTTAAGGCATATGCTCAAAGGCGAAAGTCAATTGCCTTCTAGAGACCTAGGTCCCTGAAGGCAAGACACTCTCATAGTAGTTGAATCTCAGCTAAGGAGAAACAACACTATGTGCCGTTGAAGACGAAGGTAGACAATGAATGCAACCTACGTCTTCCCGCTGAATCGAGAGAAGGAATCTCAAGATTCTGAACCTGTGCTTACAAATGACTGAAAACGCTAACCGATATTTCATTGCTGTCCGGTGAGAAGTCGTAGTTGCAATGAAAGCGGGGCGTTCTTCAGTAATGAAAACACAGGGGAATACTACCTGAAGAACTGCTTCTCATGGGCTGAACGTTTGGAAGTAGAGCTTTCAATACATCTGCTAATCCGGGGTGAACAATGAACAATTGCACACCTCCGAATACAAGATATTTTGAGGACAAACTCAGATTCCACAAAAATCATTCGCATTATCGCAGTGCGATGCAGCAAGAGGCTATTACAGAATTCTGTTACCGTGCGGTAAACAGAAAGATGAAAGTCGAAGAGATATCTCTGTTGTAAATTCTCGCAATACTGAAGGCGATGAATTCGAGCGTCACAGCAGTAGATGGTCATTCATGTATGCTAGAATCCCCGTAATCAGAGACTTAAGTCCGTGATTGTTGGGCAGAGATACGGTTGGTATTTAATCAAAGCAGGGGAGAAAGACATAACCAACCGTGCATCTCGAAGCGGCAGCTGGTACTGAGCTGCCTCGGGCAATTCAATACGCAGTAGCTGTCGCTGACTTGTCATCCTGAGTTGCCAAGTAATCCTTTCCACGAAGGAATGTGTTCGGCTAGAACCACCGAGCATAAAAAGATATGCTCGAGCAATTATATTTAGGCGAAACGAATTTTGGTAAATACAAAAGCTGAAACGGTGTTGTTGTGACAAAACCATATGTATTTAAAATTGAAACTGGAAACTCCTGGGAGGTTGCAGGCAACCCCGAGTTGCAGTTCAATTAGAATACTCCTCGTCTAAGTCGCAATCCGTAGAGTAACTAGGATATGCGCCTACCCCTCGAACAATTCAACTGCATAGCAGAATTATGTCGCGAGGTTAATATACGTAGTATATTTGTAGGATTCTGAACAACGATCTCCATCCTAAATTCTTTTCCTTCAAGAAAACAAAATAAGGATTGGAGATCGACCACCTTCGATCTCTAACAAAGAGAGTGAAGGAGAAGTCTTCCCCGAAGGAAAGCTTCAATGGTGAACAGAATACCGAAGACGATAGTTCAAGCCAAACTGGATGTTCCCATCCGTTCTCTCTATTCCAGGGTTGGCTGCCTACTGTGAGATATCTTCCAACGCTAAGAATTCCAGGAATTTGAGCATTCGGCGAGATCCCTGATTATCGTGGTAACAATTATCGGGAATACTCGTCTAACTCCCTTTGGACAGTGGTCTCGCCTGTGTGTGCTAGAAATTCCATAGAATTCTAAGCACCCAGCGAAACCCCGACCGGATTCGTTAAACGAATATCGGTTGGTGGTCCTCTCAATTCCCATAGAAATCGAGGATGGGGCAGAATCCTTCCTCAACGACCGGGGCTTACGTCAGGTAGGACCTGAAGGTCCCCCCGGTAGCGCAGACCGCAACGTGGGAACCTACAAAGAAATCTCTGTAGGATCCCTCTCCTTTCGCTCGTATCCGTAAGGAGAGAGGGAATGGGGGAGGAATTGGATACTCGCTCGCCTTCCCAGCGGAACTAGGAGGAGCAGCCATCGCCTTGCGGTGATGGCCTCTTAGTCTGGAAAAACGTATTGTCAGAAAACGTTTCCCCCCCACCCCCTCCCCTCGAGGAAGGTTACGAACTCGCACTGTAGGTAAGGATCTGCCGCCACTGTCAACGTCGTCTGGGTGGGGCTGATTGACACCTGACAGGAGAGAGCCGATACCGTCCTCTGATCATTCCAGTCCTCATCAAGGTCGAAACCTCTCAGGAGGACCAAGGAGGGGGAGGGGGAGCGCTGCAATACTCTGTAGAAACGCCGCTGTCGCAGTAGAGGAGGTGGAATTAGCTTGTTCGACCGGCCAGACCTGAGCGAGCCTTCTTGTCCGGAGACGAGAGGCTCTACCAGGTCCAGAACCGAGTCGAGAAGCTCCGATCGCGGCAAGCCCACCGTCAGTCTGGGTTCCCTTCTTCGGGCTTCAGAACGACTTGAGCCGTGACGCGGGCTCTGCTGGTGGGAGCGGCGATGTTTCCCCGAGGTCGTTGTACTGACGAATCAGCGCAATAACCTCAGTACAATTTCTCTGAATCTCAGGAGTCACAGCATCTTGCAGAGTAGGACCGTCAAGCCCCTCAAACAAGAGCATTCCGAGAACCTCCCCCTTAAGGAGGGGGAACTGCGATAGACCCCTCTCGGGTTCCTCCTGCCACTTGCACGTACGTCCTGGTTGGTCCGAAGATCGTACCTGGTACTTACGGCGTTGTGACGGGATCGTGCAGGGCATGCCCCTCAAGATCACCCCGCTGTGCCTTGCTCTTCCTGGTGCAAACTGAGGAAGTTGCAGGCACGGGAGAGGAAGACATGACGCTCCTCTTTCGCTCGCTGGCAGAACCAGCGGGCTTGGAGGGCTGCAGGCGATCGCCAACTTGCAGGCCTAGTCGAGCTGTTTCCTAGGGAAATGGCTGGACCGAGAACAGCGGCCCCGATCTCGTGTGCAGAGGAGCTGCTGCTGGTCCCCCTATCCGCCCGGTCCCTGTGGGAGCGGCGGTCAGGAGACCTGCAGAGACCAATGTCGCGGTGAGACCGGTGCGTGTCCTCGCGGCGCGTCATACCGCTGGTACCAGCCGAGGCTGGCATCAACGATCGGGAGGGGGGAACCTCTTCCCAGCCTCAGCCCGTGGCTGGCCAGAGACAGTCACTTCTACCAGGGTTACCAGCTGGTAGCTGCGAGAGCGGCCGCTGGCCTGGCGAGAGTCACATGAGCGGCTCTCACCAGCTTCTGCTCCGTGCCACGGTCCTGGCGCTGAGCGAACTCTGGCGCCAAAACTTTGGCTATACGCTCTCGTGCGGGAGATCGTATACTCGGAACTTCTCGCGAACGAGAGACTGAGCCAGAACCTGGCGTAGCGGCAGCGCCGCAAACACCAAGCGAGGAAGTACCGGTGGTAGTCGGTACGCCTCTGGTCCCCGTCTTCTTCTTCCTTGCGGAAGGGGAGATGGGCCCTGTTCCCGAAAGAGCAGGAGGACCGGCAGAAGAACCCCCCCGTCCCACGGGAGTGGAATGAGCCCTTAGAAGTTCCCAAAGGAGCCTTCTTAGTGGGGAAACCCGGGTTACCAGCTGGTCGCTGCGAGAGCGGCCGCTGGCCTGGCGAGAGTCACCTGAGTGGCTCTCACCAGCCTTCTGCTCCGTGACGCGGTCTTGGCGCCGAGCGAACTCTGGCGCCGAAACTTTGACTGCACGGTCTCCCGAGGGAGAGCGTACACTCAGGATCTCTCGCAAACGAGAGACCGAGCCGAAACCTGGCGTAGCGGCATCGCCGCTAGCACCAGGCGAGGAAGTACCAGTGCTAACCGGTACTCCTCTGGTCCCCGTCTACCTCTTCCTTACAGAAGGGGAGACGGGCCCCGCTCCCGAAGGAGCAGGAGGACCAGCAGAAGGAGCCCCCGTCCCACCGGGGTGGGACGGGCTCTTAGAAGTTCCCGAAGGAGACTTCTTAGGGGGGGAAGCAGCCTTCTTCTTCTTCGGCTTATGGGCCTTAGAAGTCGAAGGGGAAGAGGCAGCAGCAGACGATGAAGACGAAGATGACACCTTCCTCTTCTTCTTCCTCTTCCTCGTCAGCTCACGCAGGACAGTCATCAGGTCCTCCATCCAGGCCAGAGCCGGGGCTATTGCCGAAGCAACACGGCCCGACTGCACCTGTCCGGAAGGACCTGGGACTGGGGAAGACACACCGTGGGCAGGACCAGTATGGACAGGCGCAGGAACCAGGAGCGACAGGTACAGCAACCAGCTCAGGAGCGGCACGAACAGCGGCAGCGGTAGACACAGAAGGGACAGCCAAGCCAGCAGCGGGAACCACATCAGCAGCAGGTACGGCAGGCCCAGCCATCGCCTCATAGAATCATCGGCAGCCAGCGGGAACCTGGGTATTGGCGGTCGGTCCAGGGGCGAGCTGCTGGAACAGCGGAAGTCTGGGGCAGGCAACACGAAGAACACAGGCGGCGGCAGCGGCATACCCCCCTTCGGTACAGCGGCGACCGGCCCTAGTAGCGGCAGACGGCGTCACCGACACAGCATGGGGAGTGTAGACCAGGCGGGGGGGAGCAGCATAAGCGGCCGTGGAGGAAGTAGTGGAGACCACTCCATGGGTCACCGCCCCAGACTCGCTAGATGCTGCAGCAGCCCGTGGATGCTAGGCACGCCCTGCCGCCGCAGTGGTCCGTACCTGTCCCAGGTCGTCTCCCACAGATGTAGCACCTGCGGTAGCACAGACAGATTAGTAAGAGGGGTTCCCTCACGCACGGGGGGGAGACATGCCCCACCCCGAACGCAAGGAAGACCCCAAATACAAAATACAACGAGGAAGCTGAGCAGGGGGCAGGAAAGAAGACGAAGAATCGGATACCAAGGGAGTCGCGGGAGAGTTTTCCGAAGACTTCCTGGCAGACCTTCGCTTCCCCTACCCCCGCACAGCAGTGAAAAGTAATATGAAAATGAAACAGAATACTGCACTTGCGATTTCACTTTCACAGAAAATAAATCGTAAGGATCAATTCCTGGGTAAGAGCGGAAATTGATCCAAAATCAAAATTGATGCAATTAAATAAATGAAAATGAAAAAAAATACTGCAATTGCGAATCCACTTTCATTGCATTCTATTCATACAAAATAAGAGGCTCGTGCCGAGCGCATTCACGCTCTCAGCAACGAACGCACAGGGCAAAAATATAATGAAAAGAGTACTTACATTTTTCAATTACACACTTTCGCCCAAAATACATGACTCGGCGCGAGCGCGCCCGCCCTCGGCACCGAGACATAATTCAAGGGTATCAATTTCATGAAAAGAGCGGAAACCGCCGCATCTACGACGATAGCTCCATGTTGGCTTATAATTAAGTAATGAAAATGAAAACAGTGTACTTACAATTTCATTTTCAAGTCAAACAAACCATTAGTAGAAAGCACAATATAAACAAAGCATACGACGATGAAGCAGGCAGAGAGCGATGATGAACACGTCCTTCACACCCGCGGCCGAAAGCAAAAGTGGTTCTTCACCTCTCAGGCGAGCGGGCGCGCGCACTGTCGGACAAGCAGTTAACTACCGTTCTCCCCTTGTTCGAAGCTTACGACCGTTCCAGGTGCCGCTAGCTACTTCCTATTGTTAAAGGACCGAGGGTTTGTATTCGTGTCGGAACAAATAATTAATAAATAATTTCACTCTTGGTTATCAAATATATGATGTTGCCCATACAATGCTCTCTCTCTCTCTCTCTCTCTCTCTTCTCTCTCTCTCGTCTCCTCTCTCCTTCTCATCGGTCTCTCTCTCTCTCTGTTATTGGCTGTATGTATATATTTCTAATGATAAAATGTTTAAGATGACTTTGAAATGTTATTATTAATATAATTTCAAAGATTAACCCCCACAGTCAGGGTTAATATACGCTACTTGTATACACCCATGTCCGGGCTAAATTCAAGGATGGCAAATTTGAAAGAAGTAAAATAAAACTCATCAATGGAAAGAAGAAGATATGTATATTCACATGGTATAAGAAAAAAATCTAAAAGAATGTCAGTACCTTCCACGGGGAATTGTAAGTGAATATTTCCCACCCTTTGCGGCCTCTTTTCCCTATGACAGTGTAAAAAATACCCAATTTTACAAAGTTATAAGCATTCTAATTTGTTTTTTTTATTTTGTTGAATGGAAATTACAGCTCAAACAATATCATACAAGATAAGAAATAAAACTGGGAACAAATTCCTAGTATATTTATTGTAAAATATTTACAACGCATCCTTGGATGGGAATTTGTGACGATATTCGACTTACCACCTCGAGCAAGACTGAGGGCTTCTCAGCCATCGTTGCCAATTTAGTGGAGCTTCACACATAAACCGTTGCATCTACAAACTGTTTCCAATTCTAGTTGTCACAGTAATGCAATAATGATAAAATTGCTCTAATATGTATATATAGCCTATACTACAAATAGATACGCTAATTTCACTTATTTCCACTGTTTTGTGTAAGTCTTATACCCAGTTTGAAGGGTAAACACATATCAATTGGCAACACTGGTCTCAGCTCTCACTCACACTCTTATAGGGTGATCTGAAGAGTTGCCAACAGTGATATATGGAATTAGGATCCTTTTTCCCGAAAAATTCGTTCAAACTGCATGGCGCTAAATATTGTTTCAACTCTACCCATCCACTGCCCTAAAGCTATATGTGATTGTATATATATGATACCTGAGCTGTGGTGGTTAATACAGTAATAAAATAATAATTTAAAGTATATTTTGATGTAGGATACTTTAACTATACGGTTGGTATTTGAACTTTCAAGATAGGCAGTTGTAAGCATTTTCAGAGGGGATTTCTAAGTATTCGCTGGGTTCTGGTATGCATCCCCCATAGATACAAGGGGTTCACTTTAACGTGTTCCACAAAAACCTATGACAAAGTGGACCACAGAAATATGAAATGCATAAAACTGGTGTCCACTGTATATATATATATAGATATATATATATATATATATATATATATATATATATATATATCATATATATATATATATATATATATACATACTAAAGAAAGTAAATGTGTCAGTGAATTGTGATGTATCAGCTTTCTTGTCTTGGAGACAGAAAGAACCTAGAGCGTTAGGAGTTCTTAAACTTCTGTGCATCCAGCGAGGCACAAGGGTTCCAGCAATGGAGGTAGCCCTAAATCATGTGGCAAATTCAAACATTGTGCATTAGATGTTGATGTGGTGTGCGACAGGAGTGCACAAAAGACATAGGTGGCTGAGCCGTATTAAAGAAGAAAGTAAATATGTCAGTGAATTGTGATGCATCAGCTTTCTTGGCTTAGAGACAGAAAGAACCTAGCAACAGCCTTCCTCGAAGAAGGAATTGGTGTGTGCATTTGTGAGGCTGAGGCCTGTACAACCAGTTGCTATGGGGTTCTAAGGTGTGGCTGATAACTAAATGTAATGATGGGTGCAATCACCCAATACTTAGTGGAGAAAAGCCACACGTTCCGGAGGCAAGGTGAAAGACGGTTCAGAGATAACAAAGTGTTGGAAGAAACCCATCGAAGAGGTATGGCACATTCAAAAGACTTAGGAACAGTTACCTTTGAAAAGAGAGAGGTGTAATGTGTATACATTTATTTAACATTAATTAATTAATTGTGTGATGGGAAATATAATGGATATCTCTCTTTGTTTCAGATGGGTCCCATGTCATTATTCTATAGACGGGATTCTCTAAAGACTTGACTATTGAAATGTAGTGGTAGACAATTTGGAAGTTTGGGGTGATTACTTAGTCTAATTCGGGAGAATAGAATAATAATTTACATTTCTTTTTATGGGTCAGACTTAGTTCTCAATATGACATTATTTAGTCACTTTGCTCCATTTTATGTTAATCTAGTTTGGGAAATAAATGGCATATTTTTGTATTTACGTGAATTCATTAGCCTAGTTTGATATTGCTTGCAGAGAGAGACGGCCAGCTACCGAAAGGTAAGAGTTGCCACTTGTTTAGTTTTGATTAGTGGGTTTTATATATATAATATATATATATATATATATATGATATATATATATAATATATATATAAATATAATATGGATATATAGATATATATTATATACATATATATCTATATATATCGATAGATATATATATATAGATATAAAATGATATATAGTATATATAGGTATATCTAGATATAGATATAATAGACTATAGGTATATATAGTTGGAGGGAGAGTAGATAGTATATATATATATATGTAATGAGCATATGTATACAGAGGATGTAGAGCTGGATTGATATAGGGCTATAGGTGTATATATATTTATATATTAGAGTATGATATACATATTAATATATATATATATATATATATATATATATATATATATATATATATATATATATATATATATATGATATATATATACACACACACACACACACACACACACACACACACACACATATATATATATTATATATATATATATATATTATATATATATATATATATATATAACTACTATATATAATATACTATATTATATATATATATATATATATATATATAATCTAATAAAAGGAGCCCATAAAAACACCAAAATAGAGAAAAATTACTATATTTCAGAGACTGCTGTCTCTCTCTCAGGTATATGAATGAGAAAAGTTTACAGAAAAGGTGGTATTTATACCAAGAGATTCGTCCACAAGCAAGCCAATTTAGGTCACCCCCGCTGATAATCTTCCTTTAATCTTCGTACGTTGGTTGAATGAACACTGCGTCGACGATGTCCGATGGTTTCCAATTCCCTTTTGAGATGTTCATTACCTGCTTCTCTTTTATTAAGGCCGATTCCATCATTTGACTCTTGTACCGGCAGTTGCTGCTATAAATTACACGTGACATATTCCAGTTTATTCTATGGTTATGTTCATTTATATGGTTGAAATAGCCGAGTTCTGTTGTCCATACCTAACTGACCGTTTGTGTTGTATTAATCTCTGGGGAAGTGATTTACCTGTAAATCCGATGTAAGATTGGTCACAGTCCTGGCATGGGATCTCATATACCCCAGAGTCTTTGGGCGATGCTTTTGTTGGACGTTAATCAGGGATTTGGCTAAGGTATTTGGTAGGTAAATGCAAAAGGGTTGGATTTCCCAAGGGTGTGAGTTACTCTCTTAATCGTCTCCAGGTGGGGAATTTTTATTTTATTGTTGGGTGTGTCTCTGGTCTTGTCTTTAGGGGGAGTCGGTAGAAAATTACGTGCTTTTTGAATTGCTTTCTCAATTATATGGTCAGGATACTTTAAAAATGAAAGTTGCTTGCGAATTAGTTCAAATTCTTTTTCCAGGAAATCTGGGGAACAAATTCATAAGGCTCTTAAGAATAGGTTGCTAGCTACACCTATCTTGATAGTATTGTCATGATAGCTAAAGTAGTGAATATATGAAAGTGAGAACGTTGGTTTTCTGTATATGGTAAATTTGTATTCTGTCGTGTCTCTGATTATTAAAACATCAAGAAAAGGAATTTTGTTGTCTGTTTCCCCTTCAACTTTAAATTTGATGCTGGGCACTAATGCATTTAATTTTGAGAGGAATTCATTAAAATTACCCCTTATATCCCAAATGTAGTATGTCATCCACGTATCTCATCACAGCATGTTTTGGGTTTTATTGCATTTATTACTGTAGTTTCAAAGTATTCCATGTACAGATTGGCTAAAATAGGACTTAAAGGACTACCCATACTACACCGAATTTTTGCTTGTAGAATGATTCCCCGAATGAAAGTACGTTATTAGATGCACATAATTCCACTAACTTTATTATTTTGTCAAGTGCCAAAGGGAAATGATCTGAATAGGGGGATAATTTTTCCCTTAAAAACTGAAGAACGTCCTGTACTGGTACTTTTGTGAATAGGGAGTCTACGTCAAGGCTTAAAAGTTTTATGTTGTGAAGTGGTATATGTGCTTCTCTGAATTTGTGACAAAAGTCTTCCGAATGTTTGATGTGACTGGGAGATCTATGTAAATTGTATTCTTATTGCATTTTTCATCAAAAAACCATTCAAATATCCATTATTTTGTCATATAGTATATATATACTAATATATTATAGGTTATAGTATGGATGAATATAAGATTTATATATATACGATATATATATAAATTATATATATATATATATCTATAATATAATATATATTATATATATATATATATAGATATATTATTATATATATATATATTATATATATATATTATATATATAATATTTATATACAAGCAGTCCTCGGCTTACGACGTTCCGAGGTTAAGGCGCTTCTCAATTATATTCATCAGACATTATTTCCAGGGTTACGACGCATGTTTCAAGGTTACGACGCCTACAACGCTTATCTGGCAGATAAAATATGACACCAAAAATGCAAAATAATTGATATTTGAAGGTTTTTTGATGAAAAATGCAATAAGAATACAATTTACATAGATTTCAATGCACCCAAAGCATTAAAAGTAAGGTTTTCTTTGGATTTTTGACGATGTTCCGGCTTAGACGATTTTCGGCTCCCGCACGGTATCAAGAACGGAACCCCCGTCGTAACCCGGGGCTGCCTGTATATACTATATATATACATATATATATATATATATATATATATAATATATATATATATATACAGGCGGTCCCCGGGTTACGACGGTTCCGGCTTACGACGTTCCGAGGTTACGACGCTTTTTCTTAAATATTCAATGGAAATTCCGTCCTGGGTTACGACGCTTGTTCCGAGGTTACGACGCTGACGCTTCCGACGCTCCGATTGTTAACGACGCTTTTAAAAACGCATGCTATGATAAAAATCCTTTATAGTTTAGCACAGTACATAATAAAAATATGTTTTTGGTTACATTACAACAAAAATTTTGAGGTTATGATGATTTTTGACACTTTTTTTTTTTCGTATTTTTTGAATTTTTTTACTGACGCCGCATATGCGGAACTAGTTTCGGCGGGCGAATGAATACACTAGCTTAGGATGCGCAGTTTAAAACAGTCCAAAAGCGCAAATATAATGAAAAATCATTGCTTGTTTCCAGTACATAATTAAAAAAACTAAGTTTCTGGTTAGATTACAACACAAATTCCAAGGTTACGACGTTTGTTATGCTTTTTAACGATACCTCATATGCAGAACTAGTTTTTGAGCGGAGGTGCATAAATTAATTAAACGCTATTAAACTGTATGGTAAATTGACCGAACAACGACCTCGGACGGTCGAGGACGCCAAGCGTAACAATACGAAAGGACGCCACTTCAATCGCGTGCCTGCCTGCATTCCACTAGGTTGTGTGCTGAGACGTTGCTGAAATTCCTTGCCATTTTCGCTAATTTACAATGGCTCCTAAACGCCAAAGTACTTCCTCCGATGATAGTTCATCCAAGAAGAGGAAGGTCATCACGATGGAGGTCAAATATGACGTGATAAAGCGTTCGGAGAAGGGAGAAACTAACACCGAAATAGGCCGTTCTTTAGGCTTGAGCAGGACCACGGTGGTAACCATTGTGAAGGATAAGGAACGTATTCTGAAGCACGTTAAGGATGCTGCACCGATGAAGTCAACGGTGATAAACGAGAAGCAACGTAGCCAGAGCATTGTTGAAATGGAGAAATTGCTCATGATCTGGCTGGAGGACCAGAACCAGCGAGTGTTCCGGTGAGCGTAAGTGTGATCCAGGAGAAGGCTAGAGCGCTGCATGAGGCAGTAGTGAAAAAGTTTGGCGAAGGCAGTGCTGGTGGTGAATTTTCCGCGAGTAGAGGTTGGTTTAACCGTTTTAAGGCTCGTGCAAATTTGCATAATGTGAAGCTGCAAGGTGAAGCTGCTAGTGCTGATAGCGAAGCAGCAGAAAGTTTTCCAGGTGGTTTGGCTGAGATAATTAAGGATGGTGGTTACACGGCTGACCAAGTCTTTAATGTGGATGAGACTGGATTATTTTGGAAAAGAATGCCAAATCGAACGTACCTTTCCAAGGAGGAGAAGTCAGCACCTGGCCATAAAGCTGGAAAGGAGCGACTGACTTTGCTGTTTGGGGCCAATGCAAGTGGTGATTTGAACTGAAGCCCTTGCTGGTGTATTTGGCCGAGAATCCCAGGGCTTTCAAGGGCATTTTCAAGAGTCAACTCCCTGTGATTTTGGAAATCTAACAAGAAGGCGTGGGTTACCTTAATGGTCTTCGAAGAGTTGGTTCAATGACCATTTCGTGCCAGCAGTGGAGCGGTATTTGACTTCGAAGGGTCTGCCTTTTAAGGCCCTCTTAGTCCTGGACAATGCCCCTGGTCACCCTTCAAATTTGAGCGACATGCATCCTAATGTGAAGGTGGTGTACCTCCCACCCAATACCACATCACTGATACAGCCAATGGACCAGGGAGTAATAGCAAATTTCAAGGCTTACTACCTTAGAAGGACCATACGTTTTGCTTTGAGGCCATAGAAGCTAACAAGGAGTTGACACTGAAGCAATTCTGGAAGGGCTACAACATTGCAGATGCAGTGAAGAACATTGCAAGTGCTTGGGACGAGGTGAAGACGACCACTTTAAATGGGGCCTGGAGGAAACTGTGTCCACAGTTTGTGCACAGTTTTGAAGGCTTTGACCAGGCAGAAGACGTCGAGACTGTGACGAGGAAGATCGTAGGGCTAAGCAAGAGGCTGCAACTAGATCTTGAACCTGATGATGTAACAGAGCTGCTGGCTTCCCATGGAGAGGAATTGTCTGCAGAGGACTTACTAGAACTTGAACAACAAATGATTGAGGAAGAGGAGGCGGCACCAGAGCCAAAACCCAGGTCATTAACTGTGAAAGGCTTGTCAGAGGGTTTTACTCATCTGGAGAGAGCCTTGGCTTCTTTTGAGGCAGAAGACCCTAACGTTTCTAGGTTTGACAAAATCAAGAGAGGAATCATGGATTTGGTGACTTTCTACAAGGAGACCCTGAAGGAGAAGCAGACGAAGAGAAGTGTGCAGTCCAGGCTTGACACTTTCTTTCACAAGTCTCCAGTACCACCACCTCCCACTCCTAGTCCTGGTAAGGAATTCTGAACTGTTTTACTAATTTATGTGTTTACATAGTGTACATATTAAAATGTGTTTAATTTTTTAATGTAACAACTAAATGTAAGAGTAAATTGTAACTTCATTAATTTTCATCATTTGTAATTTTATTGCAGAAGTGGTGACAGTTCCAGATCCCCTGTACTACCTGTGACAGTTCCAGATCTCCCTGTACTACCTGTGACAGTTCCAGATCTCCCTGTACTACCTGTGACAGTTCCAGATCCCCCTGTACCTGGACCCTCTGTATCAGCCCGCCCACCTGCACGTGTACAATCAGGTAAGCAATTTCATTTTTCTCATTTTCATGTTGGAAATTGTTTACACCCTACATACATACGTACACTAACTTACATAGTGGTACAGTGTGTCTGATGTTGCAAAACCTTATTATTTTTTTTTTTTCCATTTCAGACCCCTTTGATAGTGACAGTGACCCAGATGACCCTGAGCCTTTCCATGGTTTTGATGCCTCGCCCTATACATCAGGTAAGAATCCTTAACAAATTTGTATAAAATGTTTTATAAATTGCTAATAGAAATTTTATTAAAAGTGTACATATGCTACAATTACATCCACCTATATATATTTATGTACCCTATCATTCTTTCCAGATGTAGATGTTCCCTCATCAGTTGATACAAGTATCACCTCCCCAGAGCCCAAATCAGTTGATACGAGTAGTATCACCTCTCCCATTCCTTCAGGTAAAAGAATTCTTCATTTTTTATATTGAACATACGTATTACACACTACATATGTCAAACAGTAATAACATGTGCAGTAGTTACAGTAGTAGTAACTATCATTTTATATATTTTTTATCATTCCAGACTCCAAGCACCTGCCCATCCCACTCCATAGCCCAGCCACCCACTCTCATGTACCATATGACCATCCCAGTAAGCAAGCCAACCACTAGAATTTGGTAAGGACATTTTTTTTATTAATGTTTTAATATTACATATGTAATACCATGTTATGTATGTAACATACATACTATAATCATATGTACTATTACATTATCATTCCAGACTGGCATGCACCTGTGACTTACATAAACCAGACCTCTACATAGCCTACATGTCTTCATTTTGCTGGAGGTAAGGAATTCTCAGTTGTGTTTAATGTTTGCATACGTACAATAAATTTTGTACACCTAAGTGGTTACATACTGTCCTTTAATATTAATTCTTCATTCCAGACTGCCCATCATCCTAGCCTGTTATCTGTGATAAAGCACACTGAAGTTAGGTTTGGAATGCATCCTTATCATGAATGCTCTACACCTCCACCTCCATCTCCCACAACCTAGGTAACAGCTTTGAGACTCACTAAAAGTTGGTAAGTTATGTAAGGAATTTCTAAATTAAGTTTTATACTACATGTTATATGTGATATTAAACCACTGTATGGTGCATATTACTGTATGTAACTTACTATGCATAGAGTACTTACTGACATACTAATTATTTTTTGTACATTCCAGAACCCCCTGAATGATGTAGGCTATGGGGCCACATAAGACTTTGTCCATCCAGGGTTACGATGAATGCAAAATATAAACTAAAGGTAAGGAATTAATTAACATACATTAACTCTTTTAGTACTCTTGATATATCTACAGTAATTAACATATGCATTCACAACTTTCTGTAGTGTATATTTTTGTACACTAATTTTGTTACTTTTTCCTTCCAGAACCAACATTTTTCACACAACTCCAGGTTGTTACTACAAGTGTCATCAAGGGATAACTACTACAAGTAGAAGCACCATTTTTGGATGGAAAAAAAACCCTTCAGGAAAGTATACGTATCACATGTAACATGTAGTGTAACAGAAAAAGTATGAACAGTAAGGTTTTTACATACAGTAGTACATATTACATACGTACATAACTTTTTTTTTACAGGAATTTCCAACCAAGTTTGATTATGTACATATGTACATGTTATAAACCACTGTACGTATGGTTACTGTATGTAACTTACTAAACATACATAACATGACTTAACTTTGATACTTTTTTGGTACATTCCAGAAAACCAGGACCCCCTCCATGATGCAGGCTATGGGGCCACATAAAACTTTGTCCAGGGTCTTACTACATAACATAAAGGTAATTGGAATTAACATAGTAGTAATTAACATACATTAAGTAAGTTTTTATATACTAAAAAAAAAAGTGACCAAGATCTCTCACATGGGATAAGTGATCAAGGTCCCTCATGGAATTGGTACTGTACACTCCCTGCTGAACAGGGGGTGTAGACCAATCATTTACAATAATGCATACCAGTTGATATTAAACCACTGTATGGTGCATATTACTGTATGTAACTTACTATGCATAGAGTACTTACTGACAAAATTATTTTTTGTACATTCCAGAACCCCCTGAATGATGTAGGCTATGGGGCCACATAAGACTTTGTCCATCCAGGGTTACGATGAATGCAAAATTTAAACTAAAGGTAAGGAATTAATTAACATACATTAACTAAGTTTTATACATGTTATATGTGATATTAAACCACTGTATGGTGCTATTACTGTATGTAACTTACTATGCATAGAGTACTTACTGACAAAATTATTTTTTGTACATTCCAGAACCCCCTGAATGATGTAGGCTATGGGGACACATAAGACTTTGTCCATCCAGGGTTACGATGAATGCAAAATTTAAACTAAAGGTAAGGAATTAATTAACATACATTAACTAAGTTTTATACATGTTATATATGTGATATTAAACCACTGTATGGTGCATATTACTGTATGTAACTACTATGCATAGAGTACTTACTGACTACTAATTATTTTTTGTACTTCCAGAACCCCCTGAATGATGTAGGCTATGGGGCCACATAAGACTTGTCCATCCAGGGTTATGATGAATGCAAAATTTAAACTAAAGGTAAGGAATTAATTAACATACATTAACTTTTTTACTCTTGATATAACTCAAAGTAAGGAATTATAACTAAAAGTAAGGAATTAATTAACATACATTAACTCTTTTACTCTTGATATCTATAATTTACATATTGTATTCAGGACTTTGTGTAGTATTTTGTACTAATTGTGTTATACTTTTACCTTCCAGAGCTACCAGACTGGGATTTTAGTGTACTCCAGGATCTAACAAATACATACGTACTACTACGAAGTGTGCAATGCATAATATAGTGTATAGTGTTTAGTGTATACCCTAAGGATTAAGTGTAGTACATTGTGCTTTTTAGTGTCACAAGAGTTTAATAAAGAATTATACCTTCAAGAACCATCCTTTGCCATTGGAATAACCACACTACACATCATGCAATCTACTTGCATGTCACACAGGTAAGGTCTCTAACTTTTTCTTAGTTTAAGGCATATTTCCAAGTGTCGTTCCGGCTTACGACGATTTTCGGCTTACGACGCGCCTCAAGAAAGGAACCCCCGTCGTAACCCGGGGACTGCCTGTATATATATATATATATATATATATATAATTATATATATATATATACATAATGATATGTTAAGATGACCTGTGGTCATCTTAACAATGGTGTTATGTACAAGTGTATACAAAACATTTTCTTGTGCTTCTTACCAGGTCATCCTGCTTAATACTTCATGTCTATGCTTATGGCAGTCTTGTGAATGATACACAAACAATAACAGTTTCTCTTCAAAAGCCCCCCACTCTCCATTGCACCCTGTTCCCTTGTGGTCCTTCTCTGATGCATTAATATTTCCCTCTCTTATATGTATTAAAGTACATATATATAATACCATCCAGAACTACAAAAAATATGTTTTAGGAATAGTTAAGACATTTGCTTACTACTATTTTTTACTGACAGTCAGGGTATCATAAATATTTCCCTGGCATGCATAAAGTTGACTGCCGGAGACTGAGAGGTTGTTTGCCTTGGGTTTTTGTTTGTATGGTGTATTTACGTTGCATGGAACTAGAGGTTATTCAGCAATGGGACCAACAGCTTTACGTGACTTCCTAACCACGTCGAGAGTGAACTTCTATCACCAGAAATACGCATCTCTCACTCCTCAGTGGAATGGACGAGAATCGAACTCGCGACACCCGAGGTGGGACGCCAAGACCATGCCACTGAGGCGCTGTTTGCCTTGTGTGACAGTTAAATTATTAAAAAATATGCATATATATACTACAGTGGTCCCCCCATATTCGCAGGGGATGCGTACCAGACCCCCCCCCCCCCCCCCCCCCCCCCCCCCCCCCCCCCCCCCCCACCCCCCCCCCCCCCCCCCCCCCCCCCCCCCCCCCACACCCCCCCCCCCCCCCGTGAATAATTAGAACCCGCAAATGTTTGGAACCCCTATAAAAACGCTAAAAACCTCCTATTTTGTTGGTTAAAACTCAAGAAAATCCACTAAAAATTTTCATACTTGATTTTTTTTAATAGTTTTATCAAAAAAAGTGCATTTTATGATGAAATTGATAAAAAAAAAACAGGCATTTGTGGATATTTCTCATAGAAAAATACCGTGAATGTGCGAATTTTCCGCGAATAATGCGGGGAAACGTTCCCGAGAGAAATCCGCGAATGTGTGAGTCGGCGAATACGGGGGGTCCACTGTATAGAGAAAAACTGGAAACAAATGGACTACCAAAGTTACACTGGGGCAGATGTCTACCCCTTGCAAAGGACCACCACACACAAGCAAAGAATTTGTTCAAAATTTATATTAAGATCCTGCTTTTCAAACTGATTTAAAAATACCACTGCTATCATATATCACTCCCCTCACAGAACCACAGCAAGGGAATATAACTAGCGCTCCCATTTCAACTTCCAAGAAGAAGAAATTCTAGTGATCCTAAAAAAATGAGCATTCAACTTACAGTTAGAGGTACTGAGTAATCTTTAGAATACACCTAGAATCACAATCATTAAAAGAAAAAAAAAATGTTTCAAGTTGTATACCTGTTCTTTAATTGGCAAATAGCTCTCCTCCACTTCTGAAACATATTGGTGCACTTCTAAGGTGCTGTAGCATTTTTTTATCTTAATTTTATTTGAACATGCCAAGTTTGTAAGGTCTAAGAATGCCACTCCTGATGTATGGCTAAAAATCCTGATACAATAGAAAAGCTCCCTTGAAGTTATTCAGCAACTTTTTTTTTTTTGCCCACCATACCATGTTCATGTTTCCTTGCATTTATAAATGCAGAGCACCACTGAGTGGCACAGGATAAAAAATATTGCATGTCTATAGAACTCTCTTTGCATCCCAAAGCAAAAAAAAATCGTCAAGGCCTAGCAAACAAATTTTTTTTTCTGCACCACATAACTCTACCATAAAATTTCATTCTTCCTAAATACCATAAAATTTCATGCTTCTTTAGGAAGAGCTCTATTGCTCTCCCAAAATCAACACTAGCATTGGATTTGGAGTAATCCATAAAAATCCACAGCAGTCCTTCCTCTCGGCAGCAGGTTCCATTAAAAATTCTCTCATCTCATCATAAATGATTTGTATTTTCAATCTTGGAAGCACCTCCAAAAGCTGATGCAAGGAGTTTCCATAGAGGAGGAGTCACTGAAACATTTTTATCTCTTGTCAGTAAAATTAGTTAGGAAGTGTCTTGCCACCATAAAGCTAAGGAGATTTACAGAGTTACTAATAAACGTTTCAGCCTTGTTGCTACTGGAAGGCAAGACAGTTAGGTATCCTCTGTGATCTACACCTCTCATTCTTGACTAGTTCTAGAAAAAAATCCCTATGTGACCACTGAATGATCAGCCATCTTGGATCTGTAACTCAGCAGCTGACAATCATGAACAGGCAAATCAACACACACAGCTGAGCTAGGAGAATTAGATCTAGGAAATTGCTCACTGGTCCCCAATCCAATGACATACAGCCTTTGAGTTTTTGGGTGCTTAAAAAAAATTATAATTAAAAATACACGTTCAGTAGGTGACCCAGCTGTCTTACAGTAACTGAAAATTGTCCTTTTAAAGAAATTTACTTTTGAAATAACTAAAATGGAGTAAACTGGCAAATAACATTAAGCCAATGACAATAAATTGCAACTGTAACAACAGGTTAATGAATAACATCTAACCGAAATTATTTATTTATTTCTGATACGTATTTTGAAATTTTCTATGTGAATAATGCAAATAACAGATACCTTTCCCACAGACAATGTAATTTTGTGATCACAGAGATAATTTTTTTTAAAATGAAAGATTCCAATAATTACTGTACGTTGAATTACTGTATTCACAACCATTTGCAATACTAAAAATTATTTTCTTGTTATAATGAAATAAAACACATAAAAAAAAGCAGACATTCCTTGTCATTCAGCTGGATTAGAACCTATACGTATTCCTTTAGGCAATGCTGCACCATTTTCCTCTTTGAGTGATCATAACATTATAGAGGAATTAATCACAAGACTTATCCATAGCACATGTCAGGAAACATTTGCTTTGTAACTGACTAAAACTTTAAATGAAAACTGCACAAATTACTATACAAGCACTGGTAGGGAGTACCACTTACAGAATCTGCATAGCATAATAAAGATGGTACAAAATTCTAGCAGCAACCCTTTGATCACAGCTACATTGCTTTCTTCCTTTTACTTTACAACTGTTTCGTTTAGTCTCTTCCTACTTAGCTGTCTAACATTTTCAACTTTACCTTTGTTTCATTTACAGCTCCAATTTCAGAACAGTTGATTCTGGAAAGCCTTATAGAAGTAGTACACTGAAATGTGACTCAGTCATCTTGTTAAAACTCGTTTTAACAAATACATAAAATAGGAAGAGAAAACAAAATTATTACAAGAGTAAAATTAACAGCTTTTAAGCTTAAAACAATACACAACATGCATATGAACTTGAAGATTTATTCATAGATTGAAACCAATACAGTACATACAATGTATTGAAGGTCTTGAGTCTCTGGACCAACCAATTAGCTGCCCACAACACTACCACTAGATATTCAAGCACCATTCATTATTGTAATATATTTCATATATTACTATCATCATTACTTAATAATTTAACAAGACTGGTCTCGTTTCTACAATCACATAAGACTAGCAGAAAGAACTTATTCTCAAGTATTAGACCAAGAAGTAGTTAAAATTTTGGACAGTCAAGTATGGATAACAGTAAAAGAGAGACAAGCAATGAAACTAAGACTTAACGGATTCTGTAAAGATCCTTTTGCACTGGCTACAATATGCAACATAAGGCCCACTGTAAGCAACTCATGGCCCATTTTCTGTTTACGTATATCATTCCCAAAGTAGAGTAAATAAAACACGTTCAAAATATGATCAGAATTATCATTACATTACATGATATATCACACTCCCAATGTATATACATAGCCCTACC
Source organism: Macrobrachium nipponense (assembly GCF_015104395.2). NCBI lineage: Eukaryota > Metazoa > Arthropoda > Malacostraca > Decapoda > Palaemonidae > Macrobrachium > Macrobrachium nipponense. The sequence goes on along the minus strand of NC_087201.1, from coordinate 21,835,079 downwards.
CAATTCCCTAATATTAGTTAGTTATATCTTACCCAATTCGCCAATATTCGTTATTTATATCTTTATAAATTAAGTTTCAAAAGGTATAAAATAAATGCATGGTATTTACAACACTATAATGAATATAGTTCATAAAAAACTCCCAGCCTACGATAGGTAAATTTTCCTATAATTTAGTGCAAGTGAGAATAGCAAGTCCCTATATTATCTGTAGCTTCTTTTAAAGCAAGATATTGCTGCAAGTCTTTTTAGTTTGCCATTTGAAAATAATACAATATATAAGATACATTCCTTACTGCTCTATCACAAGAAAATATATATACTTAAGTATTATTCTTTAAATAAATACTTACCACTCCATTATATAGCTTATACTCCCATTGGCATGGAAATCTAAGCTATGTAATGGAGAGGTGAGGTTAATTTCAAAAATTGTAATTGCTGGTTGTATGTTTCTTTGGTTACCATCTGGTACATACATAGTATCCAGAACTGAACTCCCAAATACTCATCCCTACCGAATGAGAATAATCAGAATACAGGCAGTCCCCGGGTTACGACGGTCTCGGCTTACGACGTTCCAAGGTTACGACGCTTTTCAATTATATTCATCAGAAATTATTTCCAGGGTTACGACGCATGTTCCAGAGTTACGACGCCTACAAACGCTGATCTGGCAGATGAAATATGACACCAAAAATGCAAAATAATCAATATTTAAAGGTTTTTTGATAAAAAATGCAATAAGAATGCAGTTTACATAGTTTTGAATGCACCTTAAGCATTAAAAGTAAGGTTTTCTTAGGATTTTTGACAATGTTCCGGCTTGCGACGATTTTCGGCTTACGACGCGTCTCAAGAACGGAACCCCCGTCGTAACCCGGGGACTGCCTGTACATAGTATCCAGAACTGAACTCCCAAATACTCATCCCTACCAAATGAGAATAATCAGAATAGCTGTTTCTTCAACAGAATGAGAATATTTATTAAAAATAAATTTGGTCATTTATTTTCTGAGTGTGTAACTACACCACTTACCCCTTGTCTAACAAATAACTGCAAAAAAATTTAAAACAAAATGTTAACAATTATAACAAAATTTCATGAAAGGATGTATTATCAAAGAATCACCATTCACTAAAAATATGTTCTCTAGCCAGCATTGTACAGCAAACTTTACTGAAATCGTCATGATGGATGGCAACTGTGTACTTAGCGATAAATAGGACTGACCAGTTCTCATATATGATAATTCACTTCATGTTACTTTCTCCATTTAAGGCTGCCATAACCATATTACATATGGTTATAATCTTCCCTAATTTTATCAGATTCATAATTTACTGCTTGCTTCTTTCCTTTAATGCATATGGTCAACATTTATGCCAGCTTCATATATTCACACAAAGAATCTTTGATTTACAGACAGATAACTCATTGAAAAGTAATTTTCAAGTGCAGCTGTGGCACCTCTGGTCTGCAGATTTCACACTATTTGCAAAGGTATATTTTTAATATACAGTATTCAACATTTCTAATATATATGTGTGTGTATATTATAATATATATATATATATATATATATATATATATATATATATATATATAGATATATATATATATATATATATATATATATATATTTATCTATAATATATTTTATCTATATATCTTTATCTATATATATAGATATATATATATATATATAGATATATATATATATATATATATATATATATATATAATAATATATAGATACATTAATATCCAAAACAATGGAAGCTACTGACTTATATTTTTGGTCATCTGACAAAATCAGTTGACAATATGGCCATGAAAATAGAGCTGTCATAGGTCAAAATAAATTAAACACAAAAACAGCAATCATGGAAGCTAATTTCACAAAATCATATAACACATTTGCACTTGTTCCCTAACTAAAAGATTATAATCATAAATTACTCTAACAAGAATACAAACTCACCTTTCTAAACTCATACCACTGGCCAGAAGGATTTGTTCCAAATATATAAAAGGTAAATATTGGAGCAAGGTTTAGATAGTCAGCTGAGTAAGAAGATGCCATAGTGAACAGATAAAAAGGAAAAGGCATATAGTAAAGCAGCTGGGGTTGAAAGAAGGCTTCAAAGAACCTTTTGTATCATCCAAAGTGTGGTACTCATGTGAAAAATTCGTATTTTTTGAAGCCGTTTCATAGCTCAGTAACAGAACACAAAATGCCTTCTTGTAAATCTGTTGGGGTCTTTTAGGTGACCATCATTAAGACACAGTCACAATTTCAGTGAAAAAAAAAACATTACCATGGTAATGGAGAGTTAATACTTATACATTAATCACTTCAAAACCTGTACTGTACTGTCTCAGAATTATTAAAAATATTCAATGAAATAAAGCTGCTTAGCAATCACTTCAAATGCCACCATTTTTGACATTTTTACAAATTACAAGGAAGGGTACAGCAGAAGAATAAGATGAAAAGCTTGAAAAAGAAAAATCCCTCTACAAAATAACACATTTTTCCATGAAAAATATTTTAGACGCAAAAATAAATCTCTATAAGTTCTACATAAAACTTTGAAAACCAGTAGTAAACTGTGTCCTAGTAGAGTGCACACACTGATGGTATCTAAAAAGAGTACAGTATGAGAAATACATCAAAATGCTTACAAACAACACAGGAAAGAAAAAGAAACTGAAAATAGGTTTGTACATTCAAATAAATTTATATCACTTAAGAACAGAGAACATTCTTGCAAAGAAAATATATCAGTTGACAAAGCTTTAAACAACTATACTCAAGCTTAAAATCTGATAATGTAAGAGGAAAAAAAATTAAATATTAATGAAATACAGTAACACTATAATATTAACAAAATTTGCAAATATAAAAAGCAAAGTAAACAAAAGATCTTATAAGTATGAATAATGGGCATTTGAAAGAATAAAAAAAAATATAAGGCAGTCAATGTAAAATACAGATAAAGACATAAATCTAAATGTATGATGGAGAGGCATGTAGGAATTAATCTCTAGAACGAATTCACTTACATATAACCTGTACCATGAAAGGTGAAATTAGACATGATTACATAAACTATATATGGAATTATAACAATTTCCTTACCTCCTATGTAGTATAATTCACATTTTTATACATTCCTTACTGTCATAAAGAAGAAACAAGGCTAGTACCCGAGAACCGTAATTCATGGTTTACTCTGTACTCAATAGGAAATGTTTTTGTGCTGAGAGAGATATTACACTGAAGTTACTGCATATGCTATCAGAGACTGGAAAAGGCAAATCAAATTTTTTGGGCTAGAGGGAAGTTAATTCAGTCTGAACTCATATTTTGTAAGCTGCAAATATTGACATTTTTCACAGTTCTGAGCGCAGGATGCAGTAACCAATACTGAATACACCAGGGATTAACTAGCATTCATCAAAGGCTAATATGAGTCTTGTGCATGGTAAGGCAAAGTTGTGCCCAGAATAAAGTTACAAAAAGTTGAACAGATACCAACAGCACAAAGCCCTAATCTGCTAAGGATTTGTGCAAGGCATTACTCTATACATAGTAAAACAGAGAAGGAGGCAATAATGAAAACTTACTAATCCTGGACTCTGTTGTGCCACATGTTGCAAAATCAACAGAATATCTTGCCAGTACCTTAGGATCCATGGAGAAAAAGTCTCAACTATTGCATAGCTACTCTTGAAATAGATAAGAAAGGAAGGGTTGGATGGATATTTAACTATGTAATATAAAATGTTTTTGTCAGCTTTTCCCTATAATGGGTTAGATGCGACATGAGTTCTCTCTGTGCTCTCTCTTTATTATCTCCCATCTGGTGTAGGAACTCACCTTAGGACAAAACTGTTAACTAATAAAGATTTGACATGTTTATGACTGAAAGATGCCTTAACTGCAAAACTGCAACAATGAAGAAGGAATAAATTGGTTTCCAATCTTCCAAAATGGATTTTAAATTTAAGAAGTTATACACTGTAACAAGAAATATGCACAGTACAACTACCAAATTTGCAAGCACAGAGACAAAACCAGCAACTAACTATGGAAAAAATGTAATTAAGCAAAAAAGAAAAATAATTTGCACTAGTATATTTTATCTTAATGATAATCCACTACAAAGATCCCTGCCTGGCACAACTCCGGTACTAAAGGTTAAAAAACAGTGACCCTTTGCTTCCTGCCTTTTACTTTTAATACATTCCCTTTGGGCTGCTCCTTCTTGGCTGTCCAATTCTGCTTTCCCTACATTTATTTTTATTTGTGACTTAAGAATAAATCCTTTGGATGAGACAAAATTCTCTGAGCAGCAACATTACTTTAGCAATGGTTGGTAACACAGTACTAGTGTTTTCTCTCTGTCTTTGTGGGTACATGAGCTCCTGGGTAACTTATTGAGCCTATCAATCCTGAACTACAATTCTATGATACTGGTCTCATTCCAAACTAACAAAAATAATACAGTATGCAGTATAACCTCAGTAACTGAAACTCATTATAATCTAGAATGTCATACAGTCTAGAATGAGATATATATAAATACACAATACAAAATTTTTTTTAAAGTAGTACAGACAGTCCTGGCTGATGTTCCAAGGTCAAGACGCTTTCAATTATATTAATTAGAAATTATTTCCAGGTTTACGATGCATGTTCCAGGGTTACATCACATGTTCCATGGTTACGCCACTTACACGCAATATGACTCCAAAAATGCAAAATAATCAATATTTGAAGGTTTTTGGATGAAAAATACAATAAAAATGCAGTTTACATAGTTTTTAATACACCCAAAGCATTAAAAGTAAGGTTTTCTTATGATTTTTGACGATTTTCCAGCTTACGGCAATTTTTGACTTACAACACGTCTCAAGAATGGAACCCCGGGGACTGCCTGTAATTATAATTATGCAAACAACGATACCTTAAAACACATTCATTTACATGAGAAAAATCATATTAAAGCAACATATACAGTAGAGAGCCTCTTATCCTGAACCATAGGACCATGAGTGTTTTCTGGCGACTTTCAGCCAAAATCATAGGTTAATTCAGTCACCTTGGCCAGAGTAACGACAATGAAAAGATATAACATTTAAATAATTCATAGTTACATACAATAAAAACATATTAAGCATTGAAATAACTGAAAATGTTAAAGAAATTTTGAGTGTTATTCAGTAAAGAAAGCTAATGTCTACTATGTCTATTTCCAAGAAACCTGTATCATTCCTGTATAATAAGACTACTGTAATCCAAAATATTCATGCGTTACTTGTACAAATGGTAATAATGTGCAAAGTATTTTAAGGTTATGAATATCAAAATGTTTTTTATTTGTAATATCTATACTGCATGGATTTTAGTCTTTATTTTCATCTTGTTTTATTTTGGATGCCCTGATCATGTGGTGTGTCTACGGAGTATGACTGTGTATGAGACTGTTGTTCCGCATTTCAAATATTTTATATTGTGTTATATAAATGTTTTTCCCTTATCTGGCATTAAGAAAAATTCTTGCACACCTACATCCAGCACTATTATTCTTGAAATACTGTATCATCTGCAGCCACATCCATTTGCCAGTAATGTTGGCAAAGAAAAGTTCTCATAAAAGCATGGCTAGGAAGTATACACTCTTTGTTACTTGGTATTCTGTTCCCATTTTTCATTTTGCTAATATGTAAAGTTCAGAAAGGCTTATTAAATAGTATAAAGTCAATGTGCATATATACAAAAAAGTATGCATTCTTAAAATAAATGAACTGGAAAACTTACAACAACCAAATGCTGAAGTAGCCAATTCCGTACTTTAATGCATTGTAGTGCAGCAACCAAAACAAAAGCATAAACTTGTGATAAGTCCACTCTATTTTTATATTTATTTTTCTTTAATTTTGATGGTTAAAATTTAGGTGCATCTTTGATGGTGGAGTCTCTTCAACACTAAGAAATATGGTAATAATTAGTAAATAAAAGGCAAAATCTTTAATCTGTTGCATTTTAAATCTATCACAGGCTTGTGTAAAGTATGCATAGCCTAGGCTTACTTAGAACATTTCATTATGAGAGACTGCATATGGTACAGTATTAAAAACAAACTGGAGTATGAAGTAAATTCACTGAATATTAGAGCTTATCACAGCAATTTAGCTGGTATTAATCAGTTCAAAAAAGACTTGAATATTTCTTACATTTTGTACCAAAATTATGACAACACTAATGAACATTATGTAATGGCTAGGTAGGTTTACGAGTAGAAATAAATATTAAATACAAATTTACGATACCCTTCACATCAAATATCTAAAACAAGTCTCCTGTGAAATTTCAGATGTAACTACTAGAATAGAGTAGTTTTAACCAGTAAAATAAGAGGCTAAATGCTTTACTTTTGAATGTAGCCTAATACAAAGTACTGTAACTGAGGCCTTCAAGCAATCCGAAGTTTTTTGACGTGATTTCAGGTGGAACTTAAGGCCTCTCCACACTAGCGGGCATGCCTGCCCGGCACTTCCAGCTTTTTTTATTTTCTCACTTCTGAAGCAGTGTTACCAGACAATCACTCGTTCTGGCTACATACTTGGTCAGCCATTATAGTGGAACAGGTTATGGGAACAGTGTTTGCTCATCAGGCAGTGCCTGTTAGTGTGGACAGGGCCTAAGGCTATACAAAATCGAAATCAAAGGTAGCAGATTTCTTCTTTACAAATTGAGCATTTAATCATTAATAGAAAGCATACTTTATTCTTCACATAAAATTTTTGTAACAAATTTATCATTATAACCAATTTTTCATTGAACAAAAAACCTAAATTCCTAATTAATCCTAATTATCACTTATATTCATTGTTACTCACCAGTCATGCTTTGGGTAATTGAACAATAAAGAATTACCAAATTTACTTCATTCTGCAGCGTAACTGTCAACTACAGGGAACTTATCTATACTTGTAAATATAGCTAGTAAACCACCTACTGAGAGTAAGAGTTGCCTATAATTTTCTCTTCTGTTGTCGTTACTGC
>NC_087201.1:21818565-21827500 GCF_015104395.2 Macrobrachium nipponense | reverse complement strand
GTCGTTACTGCAGTATTCTGGGCTTGACCTGTGTCGGCCTGTGAAATGGTTCCTTTGATACTATTTCTGAAGAATAAATATTGCTATTCATCCTAGAGAAAAAAGAAACAATATAATGCCAAGATAAATGGCTCGCTCACTTCTTATAGAAGTGTCGGTATAGTAAGGAGCGAGTGGAATCACTACCAGAGGTCCCTTGCCATTTAGCTTCTTCCTTCGACAAAACCCCGAACTACGGAGGAGCCGTGCTACAGCTCCCGGTCTACTACTACCGTGAGCGCCTCCGACGCCTGAGACGTCATTCCTTCGATAGCGCGCGTTACACCAAACGTTAAAATTTTTCGGTGCTGTGTTTCGCTCTATTTGGATTTATTTGGATTTATTTTCAAGATGTCTTCAACTTCTGCTTCTAAGTTAAGTACTGTTTGGGGTTACTGATCTCATTTTATGATGATCTTCGTGTTTTATACATATTCGGAGCCTTATCGGCCGGTATGGGGCCCCTCGACCGCATGGCGGTATGGGTTATCTCTTTCGGTCTTCCATATACCGTTAGAGTTTCCTTTTTCTCAGTACTTTAGATATGGTTACTTATACATAGTCTCTATATCTTTATGCAGTTAGTTTTTTAGTTAGGCCTCCACGGGGCACGTCCGACCGCACGTTTCGGACCTTAGTCTAGCTACGCCTTACATTGTTAGGAGTTTTATCAGTCACGATGAGAGTCATATCATCTTAATTATTCTGATGTTCTCTTTTCCTTCTCTAGTTCCTGATTACCTTTAATAATATTATAGGTACTAGGTTGGCTAACATACACCATGCTTCGGTATGGCGATTAGCTTCCCTGTTATAATTTATTTTATTTTACCGTTAAGTTAGGCTTTCATACCCCAATTGTCGATGGTGATTAGCCATGCCCCCCGTTTTTCTTGAACTAGAGGTTAAATTAGGCTAACATACCCCTTTCTTCGGATCGGCGATTAACCTAATTTCTGTTTGCTTAGCTTCGTGTTCCCCGTGTTAGTCTAGCTTTAAGATATCGCTTAATTTTATTTGATTGATTATTATAAATAATCCTATTTATATCAAGTGATATTGATGTTGTTCCGACGGTTCTTCCCCACCTCGTATCATTTCACCTGGCTGGGAAGACCACCGGTTATCACGGTGAGCCACCCGGTTACGGGGTCCCCCCTCCCGTCCCCCCATTCCCCCCCCTCCATACATTGCCATCCACGTCGATGGGTGATGACTCGTTTCTCTCACGCTAGCGTCCGAGTCTGCATGAGAGGGGGTGACTCACGGGACTGGTGGGGATCTCCCCTCCCCTACTGGTACTCTCACTCGTCACGTGCCTCGGGGGCTCGGGACCTCCTCCCCCCTCTTCTCCGTCCTTAACTGGCCGCTCAGGGGAGGGCTCCCCTACCCCACATCTTCCCTACTCTTTCCCCCTCAGTTCAGTCCGGCAGGTGTCTATCCGCCGCTACCGAACATAGAGAGGGGGGGAGGGAACCACTGGGTTCCTATCCACTTAGGATAGTTCACACGAGCATTACTGATATAAGGGTTTTTATTTTGTTGTTTTATTTTGTGTTTATTTAATGTAGAATCTTTTGCGTTACTCCGGGGGGTTTTTTATTTCCGCCTCTCGTACTATCCCTTGCTTCGTTAGAAGTTTGACATTGCTCACTCATATTAATTAACTCCGGGCCATACGGAGAACTCCGGGCCCTACGGGAGTCTATTTTTTCTTTAGTCATATGACAAGTGAGCTTAGGCGGAGGCAGAGACTTTTCTTCCCCCCTCGTAATTTTCTCTACGTAATATTCATACGTAGATCTCTATCCGTCGGTCCTACTCCGGCACCCACGGATAGTTTGCATATTATTCCACCGGAGGTTGTCATTGGTACTCATGTATCCTTTGACTTACAGATGTTGTGCCAGGAGATTGGGTGCAGTGGCCATCCTCCAAGACCTGTGCGGCCATATAGTATGCCGTTCTCATGCAGGATGTGCAGTGAAAGTGAGGATTTTATCGTTTGGCATCATGAAGCTTGCCAAACCTGCTACTTGCTAGTAGGAGATGCCTCACTAGTAGTAAGTTTTCTTAGCAACTTTCTTCATTCATTCGTCACCTGGAATACTTGTTGTTATATTATACCTTTCACATATGAGACACATATTCAATATAATCTCAACACAACAGACATTCCTCCCCTATCCTCTCCCTAACTCTAGACCCTTTTTACAGGGTTCTGATGAAGAAAAGAAGAAAGCTTTGTCGACTCTCAAAGCTTGGGTAGGGGGTTTGGCCGGAATTCTAAGGGCCGCCCCTACATTCTTACCCTTCCAGGATATGGCGGACCTAATATTCCCAGGAGCCAAGAAAGGATCAGTGGTGGACCCGATAGCGGCCGCCCCTTTGCTGGCCGACATTCAAGTCATGATCTCCCTCAGGAGGGGGATTTCCCAGAGGACGTTGCAGAAGACGTTGCGGCAATGAACCTCGACGTTGAACCCATTGGCTATTGACTCCATGGGTACAGGTAAGGGTGTAGTAGGGGCAGCTCCTGTGGTTCTCAGGGCCCATTTCTGAATTCCCTTTCTCCATCACCTTCTACTGATCCTTCTACTTCCACTTCTTTCGGGGCTTCACTGAAGAGCAGCGGTCTGTCCGTCCTAAGGCTACTTCAGTGATCCCCAAGGCTAAGATGACCGAGGAGAAACTTAAAAAGTCTCTCCCCAAGAAATCGGTCATCCTGACAGGACACTATAAAACTCCGGCTCACCACCCCGGATCAGTTAGGTCAAGGGAGGCCTCTTCCTCTGCGTCGAGGTCCCCCAAACATAGATCACGTAAGGATCGGGCTCAAGTCCCTCTTTTTGATCCGAATCCTTTTCGGCTAACATTCTGGAGCAGGTGGGAGTGATCGTAGGGGTTTGCCTTGGTTGACACAAGGTCGGCTCGGTGCTCTCCCAGCTCTCCAGTTCTGTTACGTCTTCCGGCCAGTCGATCCAATCGCTGGCGGAAACGGCTGGCCGCTCAGGAGAATGCCATCGCCGGGATCCAAACCTCGATTGCGGCAGGTTCCCCTCTATCTGTGCCACCTTCTCCTCTTCCAATGCAGATTCCAGCCAACTGCCGGAATTCAAGGCGGCCAACCAACCCTTGGAGGATCGCTTCGTATGCCCCGTTTGTCAACGGAATGTTGACAATCGAAGGCATAGGAACTCGAAGGCGTGAGGACTTCGAGTTCCACCCCAGAGACCTTCAACCACCATTCATTGGCTACGTCCGACTAACGGAAGCAGCGATGATGAGAGAGGACAAGGTTCCCAGGAAACAGTGAGTCCTTCCGAGGGAACAGGCCACAGCAGACTCTAATGAGAAGTCTGGAAGAATGGGGGTGTGAAAACACCGCTCACAGCCTTTAGGAGTCCTTTACACCATTTTTACTCCGGTGGAAGGGACTCCGCTACCACTGACCCTTAAGGTATGGAAGCAACCTTTCAGGCCGCCCTGAAAGACGAGCCCCCTGCCTCAACTACGAGAGACGGAACCCACCTCTCTCTTAGTCCCAGGCTCCGAGACGTACTTCGAAGGGGCAGTTCCTACTTTCTCAGTAGGAAAACTAAAGGCGGACTGTGCCACCTCTCTCTTTAGTGAGAGACTCCCAGGTTGTCGGACTCTCTCATCCAGATGGAGTACGACGCCCGGGACTAGGCTCGCGATCCCTTTCCTCCATGACTATGGCGGAGATGACGGCTCTTGTATACCAACAAGAGCCGTTATTTAAAGTTTTGGCTAAAGGTCTGCTGCACACCATGCAGTGTGACCTTTACGACTTCCTCATAGCCAGGAGAAAATTGTAGGAAGCACGTTCTGGCGGAAGCTACTATCCGCCATGAACGAATAAACTGATTGCTTCCTCAATTTGGGGAACGGACCTCTTTCCAGCACCAGTAGTAGCAGAAGTCCTTCATGAGGCTTCTAAGGTCAACCAGTGCCTCAAAGTCAGGTGGGGACTGGTAGCAAAGCGGAGGCAGGAATCGTTCTGTCCTAACCCAAGGAACAAGAAGAAACCAAGGAAGTTCTCTCCCTTCCAGCCTTCTCAACAAACGTTGGTTCAGGCAGTCCCAGCATCACAAGGGCAACCATCGTCAAAGGGTCAACAACAATACCTTGTTCTGACCCCTCAGTCCCAGCAATCTCAACCCTCCACTTCCTTTGCTGTCTCGCCAGCCTACAATTCCAACTATGAAAAGCCAGAACTTTCAGGCTTTCAATAGGTTTGCGAGAGGCAGTAGAGCAAGAGGTGCCTCTCGATTCAGAGGATCCGGCAGGGCTGCTAACAGGGGAAGAGGTTTCCGAGGAGCAAGAGGTGGCCGCCCCTCGGCAACCAGCAGTGAGAATCCCAAGGTAGGAGGGAGGCTGTACCTCTTCCGCCAGCGGTGGGGGTTCAGCCCTTGGGCTCAAAGTATAGTAACAAAGGGACTAGGTTGGAGTTGGCTAGAGGGCCCTCCTCCAACCAACAGATTCTATCAAGCACCAACAACGGAATTGGTAGAGTATACCGAAGACCTCCTTCTCAAAGGAGTAGTCTCAAGAGTCAACAATTTAAAATTTCAAGGACGCTTGTTCAGCGTGCCAAAGAAAGACTCGGTAAACCGAAGAATCATCTTAGACTTGTCCATCTGAACTTATTCATTCATTGCGACAAGTTCAGGATGCTGACCGTTTCGCAGGTACGGACCTTACTTCCCCGTGGGGCCGTCACAAACCTCTATAGATCTTACAGATGCCTACTATCATGTTCCCATAGCCAGACACTTCCGTCCATTCCTAGGCTTCAACTAGGCAACAGATCCTACTCCTTCAAGGTAATGCCATTCGGGCTCAACATAGCCCCCAGGATCTTCACCAAATTGGCGGAAGCAGTAGTGCAAGAGCTAAGGAAACAGGGAATAATGTTAGTGGCTTATCTGGACGATTGGCTTATTTGGGCAAAGAACCCCAAAGAATGCAAAGAAGCAACGGTCAGAGTGATCAAATTCCTGGAACATTTAGGTTTTCAAATAAACAAAACCAAGTCCAGACTAACACCGGAATCTCGATTCCAGTGGTTAGGCCTTCAGTGGGACTTACAATCGCACACTCTATCAATTCCGTCGTTGAAAAGGAAAGAAATTGCAAGAGCTACAAAACAATTTCTCAAACGACAACAAACATCCAGGAGGTGCCAGGAGAGGATCCTGGGCTCTCTCCAGTTTGCATCAGTCACAGACGTTTCTGCTCAGAGCCAAACTCAAAGATATAAACAGAGTATGGCGCTCAAGAGCGAATTGCAGATCACGGGACAAACTAGCCTTTATCCCAGCAATCTTACGGAAACGTCTCCGCCCCTGGACGGAGACAAAGAACCTTTCAAAAGCAATTCCTCTACAGTTTCCCCCTCCATCATTAGTGATCCACACAGACGCCTCACTAACAGGGTGGGGAGGATACTCCCAGTACGAAAAAAGTTCAAGGAACTTGGTCGTTAACATTCCGCCAGCTACATATCAATGTACTGGAGGCCATGGCAGTATTCCTCACACTGAAACGACTCCGTCCGCCCAAGAACTCTCATTTCAAATTAGTTCTGGACAGTGCAGTAGTAGTACACTGCATCAACAGGGGCGGATCCAAGTCAAGCCACTTGAACCATGTCATGATAGCCATCTTTTCTCTGGCATGCAAAACAAATGGCACCTGTCAGCCACTCACCTGGCAGGAGTCAAGAACGTAGTAGCAGACGCTCTATCACGCTCCGCTCCGTTGGAATCGGAGTGGACACTGGACAGGAGTTCATTCAATTGGATCAGTCTACAAGTCCCCGGACTCCAAGTAGACCTCTTCGCCACGGAGTCAAACCACAAACTCCCTTGTTACGTGGCACCCAAACCTCGATCCTCTAGCATACGCTACGGATGCAATGATCCTCGATTGGAACGAATGGAAGAATATTACCTCTTCCCTCCGGTGAACCTTCTCATGAAAGTTTTAGACAAACTCAGGACATTCAAAGGCCAAGTAGCTCTAGTAGCTCCCAACTGGCCCAAGAGCAATTTGGGGTCCCTCTACTCTATAGTTGAGACTCCGACCACTACGGATTCCCAACCCCAAACTAACCCAGTTAGTGCAAACTCAGGACTGTGTCCCCGCTTCCCTCAAGAATTCAGAAAACCTAACTTTATGGATTTTTCTGAAATTCGCAGCCATGAGGAATGCAGAAATTGATCCCCAGAACCTATCTCATTCTTGGAATCAGATAAAAGAGAATCTTACTCTCGACAAAATATGATTCATCTGTCAAGAAAAATAGCAGAGTTCCTTAAGTTTGTCAAATCTCAAAGTCATGACAACGAAACCTACCATAACTTTCTTTCAGATCATTGTTTGAGAAAGGCTAGCAGCAAGCACTATCACTACGACCAAATCAGCTCTTAAAAAGATCTTCCAATTTGGTTTTAGCATAGACCTTACGGATTCGTACTTTACGTCCATACCAAAAAAGCTTGTGCTAGATTAAGACCATCAACGAGACCTAAATCAGTCTCTTGGTTCTTAAATGAGTCCTCAAACTGGCCTCGGACATTAAACAATGACTCTTGCAATTATATATCCCTCCTGAGGAAAACCCTATTCTTATTAAGTTTAGCCTCCGGAGCTAGAATATCAGAACTGTCAGCTTTATCAAGGGAACCAGGCCACATTGAGTTCCTCCCCTCAGGGGAAGTCCTCTTATCCCCAGATCGCCATTTTCTAGCCAAAAATGAAGAACCCACAGGACAGATGGTCCTCGTGGAAAATCCTACCACTACCTCAAGACATTTCCCTTTGTCCGTGTCAACTCATTAAGAGCCTACCTAAGCAGAACAACTCTGAAATCTTCAGGCCCATTGTCATTAGGAAGGGAGGTGGTACTTTATCCCTAAAAGGGATCAGGCAACAAATTTTATACTTCATTAAACAGGCCAATCCAGAGTCCTTTCCTCGGGCCCACGATGTTAGGGCGGTGGCCACATCTATTAATTATTTCCAACACATGAATTTTGACGATCTTAAGAAGTATACAGGCTGGAAATCTCCGACAGTTTTTCAAACGGCACTACCTAAAACCCTTAGAAGCCCTCAAATTTCCAGCAGTGGCAGCTGGAAACACAGTTTTCTCCTGATTCTTAATTTTTACTATAACTTCTTGTAGCCTTCCCTTCTACTGCCCCATTGCACCCTTACTTAGTTTAGTCGCCTCCATGTATTGGGTTACCTTGAGTTTGCTTTTGTTCATCATTCTAATCGGATTCATTCCATTCTTTGTATTATATCAACTTATATCTTGTCTTTGCCTAACCTGTATTGTTATTGTTTTGTTGTTAGGCTAACTAATTTTAAGTGAAATAACCCGTGTTTTAGGGCTTATACTTCCCTTAGGGTAAGACTGTAATTTAGTTGATTATTATACTATTAACCTTACAAGTGTTTAACTTTACCTTTTTATTTATCTGTACTGTTCCTCAAGCTTGGTGTTTGGGCATTCTCTGTACTATTTCACAGGCCGACACAGGTCAAGGCCCAGAAAAGGGATTTTGACGAAGGAAAAAATCTATTTCTGGGCAACGACCTGTGTCGCCCTGTGAAACCCCACCCTGTAAGTTAGATTATCCTCACCCAGCTTACCCCAAGCTTGGAGGCTATCTTCAGGAATGACGTCTCAGGCGTCGGAGGCGCTCACGGTAGTAGTAGACCGGGAGCTGTAGCACGGCTCCTCCGTAGTTCGGGGTTTTGTTCGAAGGAAGAAGCTAAATGGAAGCAAGGGACTCTGGTAGTGATTCCACTCGCTCCCTTACTATACCGACACTTCTATAAGAAGTGAGCGAGCCATTTATCTTGGCATTATATTGTTTCTTTTTCTCTAGGATGAATAGCAATATTTATTCTTCAGAAATAGTATCAAAGGAACCATTTCACAGGGCGACACCAGGTCGTTGCCCAGAAATAGATTTTTCCTTCGTCAAAATCCCTCTTATTAGTGATCTACACTTTATCGGCTTAATAACTTCCAGATAATTGATGTTTCTCAATGGATGAGTTCCAGATGCAAGGCTCTGAACTGTATATCATAAAGCAGATAGAAAAATATAATTCAGTAATGAAAAAAAAATTTATACAGACATATGGAAAAAATTATAAATCACAGCATCTAAGAAAGTATCCACATGATAAAATTATTATAGGAGCTTGTAAAATACATAGAAATTTACTGCAATCATAAATGAAAAACGAAACAATATTATAGATAGTAAAATCAATCAAATAAAAAGGTAATAAAATCATATCTTAAAATCAATTAATGTTAGTTATTTTTAGGCAAACATCATCATCTGGTCCGATTACAGGTTTTGCTGCATTTGTGAAATCATAGTTTTTGTTTATAACATAGGAATACATATATCTATTTTTCACAAATTTATACATTTGCAAATACAAATATCAAATACTTTCAAAAAACTTTATACAGCCACTTAGCAAACCTTTATTCAACTTTTACCTTCTAAAAGGGTGGTTCTTGTAAACGTCCCAGTTGGAATTTTAGGAGGAGGGCCCACTAATTTATTATCTCTTGGAATGGCTGTGGGATCCATTCCTTTAGGTTGACTGTTGATGTCAATTCTGGTCTTCCACCAATAACACTGGGAGTATCTCCTCCCACTTGGGAAATTAAAGGTAGGAGTGTAATTTGTCACAGTTAGGTGGATTAGCTGGACCCACCGTAAATAGTGGTACAGGTGCTGATGGTTGAGGATGGAGCCACTGGAATCAACTACAGATTGTGAGACATTACTACCTATGTCAAACATTGGAGGACTTGTTGGAGTAACAGCAGCTG
>NC_087201.1:21808565-21813565 GCF_015104395.2 Macrobrachium nipponense | reverse complement strand
GGAAGGCTTAGAGAGCACACCGCCTTGTGTTTCTCTAAAGCCAAAACTTGTGACGATGGCTTAAAATTTCACTAACCCTCTTTGTCATATCTAGGGTGGTTAGAAGAAGGCCTTCCTGATCACATGCAAGAAGTTAACAGGTAGGAGAGGTTCGAATGCATTTGACATCAAGAACTTCAGACTACGTCTAAGTTCCATATTGAAAGCTTCGATCTGGACATGCACAGTCAGTCCGTCTGTACTAAAGTCAGGTGACCGACCAGTTGACCAGTCAGACGAATCAAGTACAGCAAGGCTGTACCCTAAAGACCATAGGCACTATTCTTCGCTGAAGGATGAGTGTCTGGACTGCCTGGGCGATTCAATCTAAGCAAACCTTGGGGGTGTATCAACGCAACCCAACGTCGTCAGTGAATCAACTCCTGACTCGAGCTTCTGGTGCCAGGAGAAAGGAGCGAGGAGCAAAAAGGCGATTCAGTCCCGAAGGAAGAATGCCTGACAGTCCAACCTGGTCTCATGTTACACGATCATCGGGGTGTATAAACGCAACCGACTTCGTCAACAAGAAACTCAGGGCTACTATATGTCGCCTGATCTCGCACGAGTGTCTGACTCCGAGAAAACAGGTGAGACAAAAAGTAGATTGGTGAGCGAGTTTCGAGATTCCACAGAACTCAAAGATTCGTGAAGGGCTTTGTTGTTTGACAGACGCAAATCTCTGAGCCAAAGGCCGTCAACAACATATTTGCATATTCTTTAATAGTTGTGACTGCCAGCTTATCCCATTGTTCAGACGGGAATGGAAGACGGTAATCTTATTCCTGTCAACATCTCGATAGTCTGAACGTAGTCAGACTCAGAGCGGAGAGTTATAGGTACCTTTCGAGTTAGAGTAGACCGACTCTCTCGGAAAAGGTCCTTGGAAAGTGAACTAGGAAGTATGTGACCTCAGTGAATCCAGGATCCTGAAGGCCACATGGGGCGATCAGCGTCATTCGTCGCTCCCTGTGACGTCATAAATCCTCTTATTACATTTCCTAAGCGATTGAAAAAGGGGAAAAGAGACTAAACATCCATCCCCGTTCAATATCAGGATGGCGTTTAATGGTACCGATCCCGGATCGAGAATAGGGAGCAGAGAAGAAGAAGCCTCTTCATCCTCAACATATCGAAGAGAAGAATGAAAGGGCGTCCCCTAAAGTCTACACAACTCTCAACTTACTTCTAAAGAAAGATTCCACTCGGAAGTGAATAGTTGCTGCCGTCGATCGAGACGATTCGTACGGACTTTTGTAATCCTGTAACGAACCTGTAGAGGATCGTTACATTCTACGCCTGTTGTTATAATAGGCTCTTTCTCGTAACTCGAGCAGGGACCGAGAGAAGATCTTCTTTAGAAATGAGAGAGCTGTGGAAATCAGAGTTGATGTGGACCACTGGTTCCAAAAACCTCGTTTTCGAGGACTGGAGGGACAACCGAATTGCATTTAATTCTTTCAGATTAAGATCCATGGACATCTGAAAACCCTATCCAGATTTGTCCGGCACCGTCTTTCTATCATGACGCACTGAGAGATGTTCAGAATCATTCCTACGACCTTGAATAATATTTCAGTTTCCCGGTAGGAAAAAAACTGTGGTCTGAATTGCAGTCTAATTCGGGGAACAAACTCTTCAGGAAGGAAATGGTCCCCAGCAAGCTCATCCATTCCCTCCCCGAGTATGCTTACTTCCCTAATAAGGCTGCGCTTTGCCTAGGCAAGAGAGCATATAAAAGTGCAATGTTGCGGTAGACTCGTAGTTCTATACCGTGCGGTAACGAGCACCAAAAGGATTAAGAGATAACTCTGTTGAACATAGTAAGGCAAAACGAATGCAACATTTATTCATTCACGTAAGAAATCCCCTCAATCTTAGGCTAAAGTCCGTGATTGTAGGACAGAGATACAGTTAGTCAGTCAATCCCGCAGGAGAGAGAGACGTAACCTACAGCGCATGACAGCGCACGATCTGTTACTGGCTCGGTTGGACAGTCAGACACAGCAGCAGCCAGCAGCTTACGAACGTCGTCTCTTAACTTTATGTCTGGGTTGCCAGCTACCCTATTCTACGAAGAAATAGGTCCGTTATTTTTTGAGCAAAAAAACTCTCAAGCTGGTATATTTAAGCGAAACAGAAAACGCTAAATATATAGATGCGTTTGTGTCGTCAGAACACTACCATACAACGGTAAAAGATAAATCGGAAACTCCTGGAAGGCTGCAGGGAGTAACGATTAAATGTCCTTAAAATAGACAATAGACCTCTCGGTTGCCATCCGAAGAGGTAACTACAGCAAGCGTATATGACTTGAACCAACCAGAAGTAAAATAACGCAAGGCAAAATATGAAATTATATCACAATAAAGTTTGTTCATACTTACCTGGCAGACATATATATAGCTGAATTCGGAAATACAGCTACATACATATCTGACAGGCAAGTTTCATGAACAAGACTTAAGAGAATCGAAGCAGTCAGCTCAAGCTTCTTATGTTATTGGACATAAGCGTTCATTGACGTAGTCTACAAGTCTATTTCTTGTACGAGTCTGCGAATGACGAATGAGAGCTCTTCCGAATCTTGTCAATAAGAGCTTATTCGCTTACGCAATATCAAGTTAATGAGATGTTTTGTCAATGAGAACTAACCCATTTATGGACAAAGATATATTGTGTCAATGAGGGGATACCCACTTACTTGACAAAACGAAAGTATATTGTCAATGGGGGAAAGTCACTGAATTAACAAAACGTAATCCAGGAAGTCGAGCATTTAATTTTTCCGATTCCCGTCTCAAACGAGGAAGGGGCAAGAATCCTGCTAAGAGACTGGGCTTACGGCAGGTAGAACGACGATGTTCAATTCGGCAGCGTAGTCCCGACTAGAAACTAACAAAATCTATCATCTGAAAAAACCCTTTCAGATGGGCAAAAAAGCTTGCAAATTATCCTGGGAAGAGGAGAAACTCTCCAACCAGCTTCCTCTCCCGTATCACAACTAATGCCTGCTAAAGCTTAAAATTTATTGGCAGTATGGCAAAGGAAGTCCTGTCTTGCGCTTTCCTGAAGAGCGTCCTTTTGATGAGTGCCTTTGCAAGAATCCTACTGAACGTTGCCGAGAGTCCTGACGTGCAGGACATCGAGCCTTTACATAACCCGTAACTGCCTTATCGCAAAGTCTTGACTGCGGTAGAGAAACGAGATCTTCCCTTGACTTTCCTTAACTCTATCCACCTTTGGCGAAAAGCAAATTAATATTGACAGAGACCTCTTGAATTCAAGAAACCCGAGGTCTTGCTGGGTTTCGAAGACGAAGTTGTCTGTTCACTTTAAGCTTCCTCCGAAGCACTGCTTACTTCACATTCTTGCATGTGAGGTGTGAGGTATAAGGTATCACCGAAGGTAGAGGTAAAAATTCTTGAGGCCCAAATCGTAAACAAGAGCTTGAAGAGTTCACAGAAACGTTCAGCCAGCGACACACCTGGCGTGACTGGGCGCGCGCGTCGGGCTCCACTGACGCAGCACGCAGCTCGGCGTCCACTGGCAGCGCGCTCGGCGTCCCACGTGCGCTGCGTGGCGTTGCACCCCGCGCGCCTGGCGTCCATCCGAACGTCCCGTCCAAGCCGAGCGTCAAAAGAAGCGTGCAGAAAAGCGTCACGCTCCTGAAAGGCGTCAAAACAAGCGAGAGAAACTGCCTTCAGGGAAAAGCGAGATACATCTCGGAGAGAAATCCGACTGCACGAAACAGTCTCAGGAGAAGGGTTGATCGTGTGAGAATACGAGGGGCGAGGGAACGCCTTCTTATTCTCACAGTAACAAAGCTCGGACGTCCGCTCTCAAAAGCGTCCTGCTACTAAGACTTCTTTAGTTCTTTTTCATATTTCTCGGTGGAAAGACGTACACGTGATCAGGCGACGTTCGCCTTCTTACTTCTCACTGGAACGCATAACGAGAGAGAGAGAGAGGACGTGAAGCGTCCTCTTCTATAAAGCTTCTATTTAGAGGGCGCGAGTCCTTCCGAAAGCTCCAACCCCTGCGCGGGAGGACTTCGGAGGACGAGAAGCAATCCTTCAGGATTCGTGCACGTGCACGCACTTAGGCAGTCTGGGGATTTTCATCAGAAACTGCCGAAGGCACGCCAGATCGGTGGGGGTTCCTCGTAACCCTCCTTCGGCTTTCGACATGCTCTCTCCCCGGGTCCTGGGAGTCAAGCAGAGGTCCCGGCCTAGAGGCGAAATAAGGCCGATCTGACGCACCCTCCACCACAACAAGGGGCACTGTCACTGCACTTAGGCCACTTCACTATTGCTCTCTAAAGCAAGCACTTTTCGATTCTAAGATACGAATCGAAAGAGTATTAGAGAAAGAGCAATAACCTCTACAGACCTGTTTAGGGCCCGAAGGCAACATTACAGGGTTATGAGAAACAATAACAGAAGTAGCACTCTTCACAACAATGACGGAGAGCGATCACCTCTCGCAGACATATTCATAACCCGTAGGCCATACTACAGGGTTAGGCAAAAAAAAAAAAAAAAAAAGTACAAGAGGTTAGCAGGTTCACTACCCTGACTTTTGTTTACTGATTAATTGCGTACATACGAATCATACGTTTTCCTTACGGAATTAGACATGTTTACTGATTAATTGCGTACATACGAATCATACGTCTTCCTTACGAATTATACAAAGTCTCACACTCCTTACATGACAAATCTCAACAAAGAAGCAAGACTCATACCCCTCGTGCATACCAAGTGCGGATCTACCGAAGCTTTCGGTAGCCACACCCTATCTTTGCAGACAACCCCCTCTGAAACTAGCCTAACTAGATTCAGATATCTTATGCAAAAATGAATCAATTCAAATCAATTTAAGATAGCGTATGCCTAGCCACAAATCCAAGTAAATCAATTAAAAGGCAATTAGGATACTTAGCGGCAATGAAGTTTCCAAAA
>NC_087201.1:21793384-21808065 GCF_015104395.2 Macrobrachium nipponense | reverse complement strand
GTCGTTACTGCAGTATTATTAGTGATCTACACTTTATCGGCTTAATAACTTCCAGATAATTGATGTTTCTCAATGGATGAGTTCCAGATGCAAGGCTCTGAACTGTATATCATAAAGCAGATAGAAAAATATAATTCAGTAATGAAAAAAAAATTTATACAGACATATGGAAAAAATTATAAATCACAGCATCTAGAAGATATCCACATGATAAAATATTATAGGAGCTTGTAAAATACATAGAAATTTACTGCAATCATAAATGAAAAACAGAAACAATTTTATTATAGATAGTAAAATCAATCAAATAAAAGGTAATAAAATCATATCTTAAATCAATTAATGTTAGTTATTTTTAGGCAAACATCATCATCTGGTCCGTATTACATGGTTTGCTGCATTTGAAATCATAGTTTTTGTTATAACATAGGAATACATATATCTATTTTTCACAAATTTATACATTTGCAAATACAAATAATCAAATAACTTTCAAAAAACTTTATACAGCACTTAGCAAACCTTTATTCAACTTTTACCTTCTAAAAGGGGTGGTTCTTGTAAACGTCCCAGTTGGAATTTTAGGAGGAGGGCCCACTAATTTATTATCTCTTGGAATGGCTGTGGGATCCATTCCTTTAGGTTGACTGTTGATGTCAATTACTGGTCTTCCACCAATAACACTGGGAGTATCTCCTCCACTTGGGAAATTAAAGGTAGGAGTGTAATTTGTCACAGTAGGTGGATTAGCTGGACCCACCGTAAATAGTGGTACAGGTGCTGATGGTTGAGGAATGGAGCCACTGGAATCAACTACAGATTGTGAGACATTACTACCTATGTCAAACATTGGAGGACTTGTTGGAGTAACAGCAGCTGACCCTAAAGCAGAATCCCCTTCATAGGCATGGTGACCTGAGGCTGATGTTGGTTGTGAAGTATGCTCTGCATCACAGGATATTCCTTGTGGCCCATATAATTCTTTCAAAATAAGTAACATAGTATCCTCTGATTCCCCCTGAAAAAAATAAAAAATAAACTATGAGAATCCTAAAGAAATTCAGTATCCAAAACATGGATAGTGTTTATGACTCAGTCATATCCTAATCACATTAAGAAATTTTAGATAACACAAAAAATAAACCATAGTACGATAATCAGTAGCTATGTTTCTTCCAATTTCTTTAAAAAAATACAAAATCTAGGAACTAAAAAGTATAAATTTAAACTACTGATTGTCCTATAACTACTGTACAAAGTTATAATTTTAAAAATGCCCTTATTTGCCAGTAAACTTAAACCGCAAAGGTCTGACTTCAAACTATAAACTAGCAAAGTTGTACAACAGTTAGAGGGCAAATACAGTACTATAACCTAATCTGTAAAGGATGGCTTCTTCTCGCCATCAATAGATTGCGACTTTACAGTTCCATGTGCAGGTGAAAAAATACTGAACAATCAATCCAAACAACAGTGAGAAAATTAAGGTTAGTTTAAGTATGTATCTGGAAAGCATAAAAATTGTCTTATGAAATTTCATCAGCTGATATAGAGTGAACAAACACATTACAAATATCAAATAAGTGTTTAGAAGAGAAGAAGTTAACGTCTAAGTCTTAAAAATGAACTCACCTTGACTGGCAACTATCATCATCCTGGTGCAGTACTTGGTACAGTGATCTTCATTGTCAATTACTACCTAGATTAGGGTTAAAATAAATTTCTAACCCACTACTGGTTCTCAAATCCCAGGAATATCATATGAAAGGCAAGGGTGCTACCAAGAGATCCACAAGTCACTAAAGATGGAAGAACTAAATACCTCTCTATACCAGGGGTTTTCTAGATAAAATACGCACCGTACATATCAGCATCTTTTACCCTACTTTCCAACCTGCCAGTGATCAAATTAACAGCATTTCATTTGAATTAGCCCTTTTGAACCAATGTGATGGAAACAATCAGCACACAACTGCTGGGTAGTAGAAATAAATTGCTGCTTCACACTGGGATCAAACACAGGATTCTCAAATGAAAGGTAAAGGTTTTACCAACTGACCCACAAAGATCACACAGAAAGTTGGAACCTATACTGTATACTTCTGTACATATGAACATATGAGACATTAACTGGAAATGCTATACACCTTGCATACCAGGAATGTTAACCCACTCAGGCCTGACCCATCAGTGACCAGACTGATAGCATTTCATTCAAATCGGCTCTTCTGAGTGAATATGAGGGAAATCATCAACACACTGACACGTGTAACAGAAATATATCTCACACTAGGATCAAACCCTTTGAAAGGCAAGGGAGCTGCTACCTGACACAGATCAGGAAAGTGTTTGGAACCTGAGTACTTCTGCATTTAAGGCATTAAAATACCTGACAAGCAACACACATTGCATACCTACTGGTTTAACCAAATTTCTTTATGCACGGGCAACCAAATTAATAGCATATTATTCATAATAATTGCATGTTAAATTGAAAACATAACAATTTCACATTGAGATCAAACCAAGGACTCTCGAATGAAAGGCAAGAGTGATACCAACTGACCCACACAGATCACGGACGCAGCTGGAATTTAAGTACTTCTGTACATGTGGCATAAACCAGGCAAGCTACACATCTTGCATATCATCTAATTTTACCCAACTTCCCGAGCCACTTGTGACTCAACTGATAGCCCTCCTGAGCAAATGCAACGGAAATAACCAACACACAATCAAGTATGTAATAGAAATAAATTTCTAACTCACATTGGATCGAGCACATGACTCTCAAATAAAAGCCAAGGGAGCTACCAAGTGACCAACACAGAACCAAAAAAGAATATTATTTCCATCATATTCCTTCATTAAGGGCCAATTGAAATAATGTCATCAACTGGGTCACTTGTGGGTCAAGATGTTGGATAAAACTAGCTGGTATACAAGGTGTGTAGCATGCTTCTATAATGCCTCAGGTACATAAAACTTAGGATCCAGCTTCTTCTATTTACCATTTGCTAAGTATCTCTCTTAACATCTAGTTTTTTTTAATTTTTCCTATCTTTTTCTTTAAATTTACTCAAATTCTGCCAATAAATTCTCTGAGATTTGTTAATCTTTGGTTCCATTCACTATTAAAGTTATAATTCTTGTAATTCTATGAACTCTTCAATTAACTGCTTTACTAACCATTCAAGTCAATCATTTTCACCTCTAAAAAGTTTTGACACAGCCTTAGTTTCCCAGCCTATATTAGCCTTCTTAATTTAGAACGACTTATTCTGTATCTATAATACCTGAATTTTTTTACAATACTAAATTGGTTAATCTTTGTCTTTCTATCATTATCAGCATTCATTCCTTCAAAGTATACTTTACATTTACTACTGTGTTCTAATAAGCCAAATGATAAAAAGATACAAAAATCAGAAACACAACTTACCAGTAGGTAACATGAGCCTGCAGAGCAAATATGTATTCATTGAAACTTTCATAAGGCTTTTCTTGGAGTACATAATCTATCCTTCGTCCACCATTAAGCCGTCCGATTGGAGTTCCCTGATCTCCATTAGAAGAATTTTGATTTTCGTCCTCATCTAAGTAGAGTTGACTAGCAAGTGCCTGTAAACAAATACAGTGTAACAGAAAATCCAATAATATGCACTTACAATGTAAATGATGAGATGGACATTGCCTCACAAATTTTTATTTGATGCAATACATATACATGCCGTAAATAAATGAAATTACAATATACAGCACTTGAAGAGTTATGACTTCAGATTTAGTGTGCATATATATATATATATATATATATATATATATATATATATATATATATATATATATAATATATATATATATATATATATATATATTATTCACTGTCTAAGAAATAATTCCTGATTTCACTCTTGATGGTCAAGATTTATGATGTTGCAGATTCAATTTTATATATATATACATATATTATATATCTATATATATATATATATATATAAATATATATATATATATATATATATATATATATATATATATTATATATATATATATATATATATATATATATATATATATATATATATATATATATATATATATATATATATATATATATATATATATATATATATATATATACAAGCGGTCCCCGGGTTACGATGGGTCCGGCTTACGACGTTCCGAGGTTACGATGCTTTTTCTTAAATATTCATTGAAAAAATCCGCCCTGGGTTACGACACTTGTTCCGAGGTTACGACGCTGACGCTTCCGACGCTCCGAGTTTACGACACTTTTAAAAACACATACTATGATAAGATAAGAATCCTTTATAGTTTAGCACAGTTTTCTCTCTCTTTCTCTCTCTCTCTCTCTCTCTCTCCTCTCTCTCTCTCTCTCTCTCTCTCTCTCTCTTTGTATTTTCCAACGATAATAATCACTATAACCTTCGCTCTTCTCTCTCTCTCTCTCAATCTCTCTCTCGTCTCTCTTCTCTCTCTCTCTTCTCTCTCTCTATACTACAAAGATGTATGTTTTTTAGTATGATAAATATGATATTGTTATGATACAATAAAGTTTGTTCATACTTACCTGGCAGATATATATATAGCTGTATTTTCTGAAGTCCGACAGAATTTTAAAAACTTCCGACACACGCAGTGGTCGGCCAGGTGGTTAGTACCCATTCCCGCCGCTGGGAGGCGGGTATCAGGAACCATTCCCATTTTCTATTCATAATTTTTATTTCCACTGTCCCCTGAGGGGAGGTGGGTGGGTACTTGATTATATATATCTGCCAGGGGTAAGTATGAACAAACTTTATTGTATCATAACAATTATCATTTTGTTCATGAAACTTACTGTCAGATATATATAGCTGAATCCCACCTTTGGAGGTGGGAAGGGAAGCAGAATAGAAGGATTTTGGGAAACAAATGCATGCAGATGATTTACATCTTGGTTCCACCTGTTAGCATAGCTGACTTCGTGGTTACTGCCACGTAAGTCTGCTTGTGCTACTAGAGTGCCAGCGAGGTAGAGACCTATATAGCTGGTGCACTCCAGTATGATCTGTCAACAGGGGCGAGACCACGACGTGACTAGACCATATGACCTCATACCATGTAGGGCTAGAAGTAAAATAAATATATATATATATATATATATATATATATATATATATATATATATATATATATATATATATATATATATATTATATCACCACCTGACCAACCTAGCCCAAAGTTAAGGTGTTTTAACTAAGGCTTTAAGAGTTAAGAAGTCGCCGTTGTCGGCGACTCAACCACTAAATTAAGAGCTCTTCCTAACCATTTTCTACAGGATAGGATGAGTGGTACTTCTTGCCCCCAGATTGTGTCTGCAGACACGTATGGCCCTAGCGAGCAGCAGATCTCATATGCCATCTTCACATCTCGCAGGGAGTGTGAAGTGAACACAGAGTTGCTTCGCTAAAACATGGTACTCAGGATGTTGCCGATGCCATGCTCTGTTGAAATGCTTCCGAGGCCGCGCCCTCACCTCGTGAGCATTCAGATAAACGATTTCAAATCTTTGTGCAAAACACAATGAAGGAGCCATTTTTGAAAGAATCCTTCTTAACACTAAAGCCAGGGTGTTCTTCGATATGGGCAAGTCTGATCTTTTTCGGAACACTGCAGATTGCCCGAATGACTTCGACTTTTCTTGGGTTTTTATGTAGATAAAACTTGAGAGACCTGACAGGGCACAGGACTCTCTCTGGCTCCTGCCCACTAACTTGTGCCATCCTTGCTTCCAAGCTCCTGGCCCAAGGACAAAACGGGTTTCCATTCTTAGGCCACAACGGAAGGCTTAGAGAGCACACCGCCTTGTGTTCTCTAAAGCCAAAACTTGTGACGATGGCTTAAAATAAATTTCACTAAACCCTCTTTGTTCATATCTAGGGTGGTTAGAAGAAGGCCTTCCTGATCACATGCAAGAAGTTAACAGGTAGGAGAGGTTCGAATGCTTGACATCAAGAACTTCAGACTACGTCTAAGTTCCATATTGAAAGCTTCGATCTGGACATGCACAGTCAGTCCGTCTGTAACTAAAGTCAGGTGACCGACCAGTTGACCAGTCAGACGAATCAAGTACAGCAAGGCTGTACCCTAAAGACCCATAAGGCACATTCTTCGCTGAAGGATGAGTGTCTGGACTGCCTGGGCGATTCAATCTAAGCAAACCTTGGGGGTGTATCAACGCAACCCAACGTCGTCAGTGAATCAACTCCTGACTCGAGCTTCTGGTGCCAGGAGAAAGGAGCGAGGAGCAAAAAGGCGATTCAGTCCCCGAAGGAAGAATGCCTGACAGTCCAACCTGGTCTAATGTTGTACACGATCATCGGGGTGTATAAACGCAACCGACTTCGTCAACAAGAAACTCAGGGCTACTATATGTCGGCCTGATCTCGCACGAGTGTCTGACTCCGAGAAAACAGGTGAGACAAAAAGTAGATGGTGAGCGAGTTTCGAGATTCCACAGAACTCAAAGATCGTGAAGGGCTTTTGTTGTTTGACAGACACAAATCTCTGAGCCCAAAGGCCGTCAACAACATATTTGCATATTCTTTAATAGTTGTGACTGCCAGCTTATCCCATTGTTCAGACGGGAATGGAAGACGGTAATCTTATTCCTGTCAACATCTCGATAGTCTGAACGTAGTCAGACTCAGAGCGGAGAGGTTATAGGTACCTTTCGAGTTAGAGTAGACCGACTCTCTCGGAAAAGGTCCTTGGAAAGTGAACTAGGAAGTATGTGACCTCAGTGGAATCCAGGATCCTGAGGCCAACATGGGGCGATCAGCGTCATTTGTCGCTCCCTGTGACGTCATCAATTCCTCATTATTACATTTTCCTAAGCGATTGAAAAAGGGGAAAAGAGACTAAACATCCATCCCCGTTCAATATCAGGATGGCGTTTAATGGTACCGATCCCGGATCGAGAATAAGGGAGCAGAGAAGAAGAAGCCTCTTCATCCTCAACATATCGAAGAGAAGAATGAAAGGGCGTCCCTAAAGTCTACACAACTCTCAACTTACTTCTAAAGAAAGATTCCACTCGAAGTGAATAGTTGCTGCCGTCGATCGAGACGATTCGTACGGACTTTTGTAATCCTGTAACGAACCTGTAGAGGATCGTTACATTCTACGCCTGTTTGTTATAATAGGCTCTTTCTCGTAAACTCGAGCAGGTCCGACCGAGAAGATACTTCTTAGAAATGAGAGAGCTGTGGAAAATCAGAGTTGATGTGGACCACTGGTTCCAAAAACTCGTTTCGAGGACTGGAGGGGACAACCGAATTGCATTTAATTCTTTCAGATTAAGATCCAGGACATCTGAACCCTATCCAAGTGTCCGTCACCTTCTTTCTATCATGACGCACTGAGAGATGTTCGAATCATTCCTAGACCTTGAATAATATTTCAGTTTCCCGTAGGAAAAACTGTGGTCTGATTGCAGTCTATTCGGGGAAACAAACTTCTTCAGGAAGGAATGGTCCCCAGCAAGCTCATCCATTCCCTCCCCGAGTATGCTTACTTCCTAATAAGGCTGCGCTTTGCCTAGGCAAGAGAGCATATAAAAGTGCAATGTTGCGGTAGACTCGTAGTTCTATACCGTGCGGTAACGAGCACCAAAGGATTAGAGATAACTCTGTTGAACATAGTAAGGCAAAACGAATGCAACATTTATTCATTCACGTAAGAAATCCCCTCAATCTTAGGCTAAAGTCCGTGATTGTAGGACAGAGTACACGTTAGTCAGTCAATCCCGAGGAGAGAGAGACGTAACCTACAGCGCATGACAGCGCACGATCTGTTACTGGCTCGGTTGGACAGTCAGACACAGCAGCAGCCAGCAGCTTACGAACGTCGTCTCTTAACTTTATGTCTGGGTTGCCAGCTACCCTATTCTACGAAGAAATAGGTCCCGTTATTTTTTGAGCAAAAAACAAAAAACTCTCAAGCTGGTATATTTAAGCGAAACAGAAAACGCTAAATATATAGATGCGTTTGTGTCGTCAGAACACTACCATCCATACAACGGTAAAAGATAAACTTCGGAAACTCCTGGAAGGCTGCAGGGAGTAACGATTAAACTGTCCTTAAAATAGACAATAGACCTCTCGGTTGCCATCCGTAAGAGGTAACTACAGCAAGCGTATATGACTTGAACCAACCAGAAGTAAAATAACGCAAGGCAAAATATGAAATTATATCACAATAAAGTTTGTTCATACTTACCTGGCAGACTATATATAGCTGAATTCGGAAATACAGCTACATACATATCTGACAGGCAAGTTTCATGACAAGACTTAAGAGAATCGAAGCAGTCAGCTCAAGCTTCTTATGTTATTGGACATAAGCGTTCATTGACGTAGTCTACAAGTCTATTTCTTGTACGAGTCTGCGAATGACGAATGAGAGCTCTTCCGAATCTTGTCAATAAGAGCTTATTCGCTTACGCAATATCAAGTTAATAGATGTTTGTCAATGAGAACTAACCATTTATGGGACAAAGAGATATTGTGTCAATGAGGGGATACCCACTTACTTGACAAAACGAAAGTATATTGTCAATGGGGGAAAGTCACTGAATTAACAAACGTAATCCAGGAAGTCGAGCATTTAATTTTTCCGATTCCCGTCTCAAACGAGGAAGGGGCAAGAATCCTGCTAAGAGACTGGGCTTACGGCAGGTAGAACGACGATGTTCAAATTCGGCAGCGTAGTCCCGCTAGAAACTAACAAAATCTATCATCTGAAAAACCCTTTCAGATGGCAAAAAAGCTTGCAAAATTATCCTGGGAAGAGGAAGAAACTCTCCAACCAGCTTCCTCTCCCGTATCACAACTAATGCCTGCTAAAGCTTAAAATTTATTGGCAGTATGGCAAAGGAAGTCCTGTCTTGCGCTTTCCTGAAGAGCGTCCTTTTGATGAGTGCCTTTGCAAGAATCCTACTGAACGTTGCCGAGAGTCCTGACGTGCAGGACATCGAGCCTTTACATAACCCGTAACTGCCTTATCGCAAAGTCTTGACTGCGGTAGAGAAAACGAGATCTTCCCTTGAGCTTTCCTTAACTCTATCCACCTTTGCGAAAAGCAATATAATATTGAACAGAGACCTCTTGAATTCAGAAACCCGAGGTCTTGCTGGGTTTCGAAGACGAAGTTGTCTGTTCACTTTAAGCTTCCTCCGAAGCACTGCTTACTTCACATTCTTGCATGTGAGGTGTGAGGTATAAGGTATCACCGAAGGTAGAGGTAAAAATTCTTGAGGCCCAAATCGTAAACAAGAGCTTGAAGAGTTCAACAGAAACGTTCAGCCAGGCGACACACCTGGCGTGCACTGGCGCGCGCGCTCGGCGTCCACTGACGAGCAGCGAGCACGCTCGGCGTCCACTGGCGCGCGCTCGGCGTCCACTGGTGCGCGCTTGGCGTGCACCCGCGCGCGCCTGGCGTCCATCCGAACGTCCCGTCCAAGCCGAGCGTCAAAAGAAGCGTGCAGAAAAGCGTCACGCTCCTGAAAGGCGTCAAAACAAGCGAGAGAAACTGCCTTCAGGGAAAAGCGAGATACATCTCGGAGAGAAATCCGACTGCACGAAACAGTCTCAGGAGAAGGGTTGATCGTGTGAGAATACGAGGGGCGAGGGAACGCCTTCTTATTCTCACAGTAACAAAGCTCGGACGTCCGCTCTCAAAAGCGTCCTGCTACTAAGACTTCTTTAGTTCTTTTTCATATTTCTCGGTGGAAAGACGTACACGTGATCAGGCGACGTTCGCCTTCTTACTTCTCACTGGAACGCATAACGAGAGAGAGAGAGAGGACGTGAAGCGTCCTCTTCTATAAAGCTTCTATTTAGAGGGCGCGAGTCCTTCCGAAAGCTCCAACCCCTGCGCGGGGAGGACACTTCGGAGGACGAGAAGCAATCCTTCAGGATTCGTGCACGTGCACGCACTTAGGCAGTCTGGGGATTTTCATCAGAAACTGCCGAAGGCACGCCAGATCGGTGGGGGTTCCTCGTAACCCTCCTTCGGCTTTCGACATGCTCTCTCCCCGGGTCCTGGGAGTCAAGCAGAGGTCCCGGCCTAGAGGCGAAATAAGGCCGATCTGACGCACCCTCCACCACACAAGGGGCACTGTCACTGCACTTAGCCACTTCACTATTGCTCTCTAAAGCAAGCACTTTCGATTCTAAGATACGAATCGAAAGAGTATTAGAGAAAGAGCAATAACCTCTACAGACACTGTTTAGGGCCACGAAGGCAACATTACAGGGTTATGAGAAACAATAACAGAAGTAGCACTCTCACAACAATGACGGAGAGCGATCACCTCTCGCAGACATATTCATAACCCGTAGGCCATACTACAGGGTTAGGCAAAAAAAAAAAAAAAAAGTCTACAAGAAGGTTAGCAGGTTCACTACCCTGACTTTTGTTTACTGATTAATTGCGTACATACGAATCATACGTTTTCCTTACGGAATTAGACATGTTTACTGATTAATTGCGTACATACGAATCATACGTCTTCCTTACGGAATTATACAAAGTCTCACACTCCTTACATGACAAATCTCAACAAAGAAGCAAGACTCATACCCCTCGTGCATACCAAGTGCGGATCTACCGAAGCTTTCGGTAGCCACACCCTATCTTTGCAGACAACCCCCTCTGAAACTAGCCTAACTAGATTCAGATATCTTATGCAAAAATGAATCAAATTCAAATCATTTAAGATAGCGTATGGCTAGCCACAAATCCAAGTAAATCAATTAAAAGGCAATTAGGATACTTAGCGGCAATGAAGTTTCCAAAATCTAAGACGGAGGTACTGGAAACAGGTGTTTCCAGCACCAGCGACAGAAAAATTATGAATAGAAAATGGGAATGGTTCCTGATACCCGCCTCCCAGCGGCGGGAATGGGTACTAACCACCTGGCCGACCACTGCGTGTGTCGGAAGTTTTTAAAATTCTGTCGGACTTCAGAAAATACAGCTATATATATATCTGACAGGTAAGTTTCATGAACAAAAAATGATTTACTATTTTCAAATATTAATATTAATTTATACAGCAATAATATCAATTCATTAAAGAAAATACCATAGTGAATTAGTAAGATTTTAGCTAATATTTAAAAAATTATGGAAGAATGAAGGAAATCCCAGTCTTCTTGAAGTAACTTCCAGTAACCTTTTTCGAGATCCAGGTACTAAAACTGTCAGCTATATATCAAGTTCTGTGACAGCCAGGAGGGTAAGAGCTGGGAGAGCTGCAGTGTTGCAATCACGTGGTCCTGACACCCCCCCCTCTCTCTCTCTCTCTCTCTCTCTCTCTCTCTCTCTCTCTCTCTCTCTCTCTCTCTCTCTCTCATTTACTGAGACTAACAAGATTTTTTGATGTGTTTGTACTATTTGTTTTTAATACTTTCAATAATAATAATAATAATAATATAATAATAATAATAATAATAATAATAATAATATAACTGTAATTACAAAATTCATATGTGATAGTATTTTAAAGAAATACAATACGTACTAATCTATCCATGTCACTTTTAATTAAGGTTAACTCTCTCTCTCTCTCTCTCTCTCTCTCTCTCCGCTCCGAAATTCTACTCAAGAGATAATAACTGTATTTATTATGCAAGAGGATATTGCAGAAACGGAGAAATTGCAGATTCATACACAAAAATGAATAATTCATGATGAAGGAAGATCAAAAAATATTATGGAAAAGTTGGATTTTTTAATGTCAGGAATTTCTGGAAATGAAAAAAAGAACAACATACCAGAACAGGAAAGAGACATGGAAAATCCTTATATACTACCATTATTAAATGAAGGAGAAAACACGCAAACCATCATAGTGATGATGCGCAGGGTTTAGTTACGAGTACTCAAAAAGAAAAATAGATACTTAGAAAACTAACAAAATGAAAAGAAAATAGTATAATGAATATAAGTGAAACTGATTCCCAAGACTTTGAATGATGATCAAATAAAAAGGGTTCCAAAACTTATAGACAGATAGAAAAAAATAGGAATCAGGGGGAACCGCAATATATGGGAAAGACAAAAAACAAGGAAAAAGGAAAAATAAATAGAAATATAGAACTCAGAATGAATAATACCGGTGAATTTGAATCTGAAAAATGATGACTAGTAATATATGACTCCTAATACTAAAGAGTTTGACTTAATAATTGAAAAATGGATGATATATAGGTAAATCACAAAGACTGGACTATTCTCCTATCTGGTGACTTCAACTTTCCTTTCGTAGAATGGAAAGAACGAATAGGAGATTGTGGTTGTACTTATACATAGAAAAGAGAGTAATAGTAGTGCAGAAGATAAGAGGCAATTTGAAAAGCTATTAGATATGCTACTAGAATACAACATTCAACAAATAAATCACCTGCCAACAAGAAAGGAAAATACTTTAGACCTAGTATTTGTGAACGAGATGAATATGTTAAAGAAATAATATTTTGTTTTATAATGCGAGTATTTCAGACCATAATGTCAT
The DNA here is from genome assembly GCF_015104395.2 of Macrobrachium nipponense. NCBI lineage: Eukaryota > Metazoa > Arthropoda > Malacostraca > Decapoda > Palaemonidae > Macrobrachium > Macrobrachium nipponense. The sequence continues at coordinate 21,795,476 of NC_087201.1, read as the reverse complement.
AGAATTAACAGTTCATTCCAAAGCAGTGAAATAGAGATAAGCAGAAATGAAAAAGTGGGAAGGATATGGAAAATACACTTCTACAGTAAAAATATAAAATGGTCAGAAATTAATGAAGAATTAAACAAAGATTGGGATAACATTTTCGTAAGTGATGACATAAGGGTAATACTAAGGAGATATTATATAAAATATTTGGAGAAAATAGTGGAAAAATATATACCGAAGAAGAAAAGTAAACATCATTCATGCATACCAAGAGACAGAAGGATCTTGTTCCAGAAAATCAGAAAGTGGTAAAAAAGGTCTGCAAAAGAAAAAAATGCATGGAAAGTTTATAGAACTAAAAAGTAACGATAGAAAATGCAGAACAAAAGATTATACAATCAAAAGAAAATGAAAACGGGACTTGGAAGAAAAAACTATTAAATATCAAGCAAAACCCCAACTATTATACTCATATGCGAAGAAGATGAATAAAAGAAGAATAGAAATAGGCCCTCTGAGATTGAAGGGAGATTAACGAATAAAAAAAGAAAAAAAGGAAATTTGCAACATACTGGCAGAACGATATAAGAGAGAATTCACCCCTAGAATAGATAATGAAGATAATGATATAGAAGTAAGGGAAGAAAAATAGTGAATATTTTAGCTGACATAGAAATTAATGAAGCTGATATTGTGCAGGCAATTAATGAAATTAAAAAATGGAGCTGCTGCAGGGCCGGATGGAGTCCCTGCTATTTTGTTAAAGAAAGTAGTTCATTCTATCGCAAAGCCACTTGCAATATTATTAAGACAAAGTGTAGATACAGGCAAGATTTATGATGAGCACAAATTAGCATATATCACCCCTACTTTCAAAAGTGGATCAAGACTAGAGGCAAGTAATTATAGGCCTGTGAGTCTAACATCACATATTATGAAAGTGTATGAAAGGGTAATGAAGAAAAATATTATGAAACATTTAATAAAAAATAATTTGTTTAATATAGGACAACACGGTTTCGTACCCGGAAAAAGTACACAAACCCAACTGTTAGTCCACCGTGAGAACATATTCAAAATATGAAAAGCGGAAATGAAACAGATGTGGTTTATCTAGACTTTGCAAAAGCTTTTGACAAAGTAGACCATAATATAGTTAGCAAAGAAAATTAGAAAACACAATATCGTAAGATAAAGTAGGAAGATGGTTAAAAGAATTTTTACACAACAGAAACAGATAGTTTATTGCAAACGATGAGAAATCGGATGAAACCAAGGTAATTATCCGGTGTGCCACAAGGTACGGTGCTAGCTGCAATATTGTTTGTTATTATGATTGAAGCATAGACAGTAATGTTAAGGATTCGGTAGTGAGTAGTTTCGCTGATGACACAAGAATAAGTAGAGAAATTACTTGTGATGAAGATAGGAACGCTCTACAAAGAGACCTTAACAAAGTATATGATTGGGCAGAGGTAAATAGGATGGTATTTTAACAACTCTGATAAATTTGAATCAATAAATTATGGAGACAGAGAAGGAAAGCTATATGCATATAGGGGACCTAATAATGAGACAATCACAAATAAGGAAGCAGTTAAAGACCTTGGTGTGATGATGAATAGGAACATGTTATGCAATGATCAAATAGCAATTCTGTTGGCAAAATGTAAAGCAAAAATGGGAATGTTGTTACGGCACTTCAAAACAAGAAAAGCTGAACACATGATTATGCTTTATAAAACATATGTTCGTAGTCCAACTTGAATATTGCAATATGATATGGTACCCACACTATCAAAAGGATATTGCACAAATAGAGAGTGTACAAAGGTCCTTTACAGCTAGAATAGAAGAAGTTAAGGACCTAGACTACTGGGAAAGACTACAATCCTTAAAAATTATATAGTCTAGAAGGAGAAGAGAACGCTACATGATAATTCAGGCATGGAAACAGATAGAAGGAATAACAAAAAGAAAATATCATGGAACTAAAAATATCAGAAAGAGCAAGCAGAGGTAGATTAGTGTGCCCAAAACTATACCAGGAAAAATAAGGAAACGCACACAGGACATTAATCCACTACGCACCAGCATCGATAAT
>NC_087201.1:21785884-21788384 GCF_015104395.2 Macrobrachium nipponense | reverse complement strand
TTCGCGCCTGGCTGGCGTCTCGCGCCTGGCTGGCGTCCTCGGCGCCACGCCTGGCTGGCGCCTCACGCCTGGCTGGCGCCTCGCGCTAGGTTCTTGGTGCTGTGCTCGCGCCTGGCTGGCTCCTCGCGCCTCGCTCTTGCTGGCGCCTTGCGCCTGCCTGGAGCCTCGCCTCTGGCGCCTGGCCGGCCTTCCTCCCCCCCCACTTACTAGAGCTTCGAGCTTGTTAGAAGTCTCGAGATGTCTGTCGATGTCCCATCGAACTCTCTTATCTGTAAGATTTGTTCGCCTCTAGCAAATCTAAGCCAGGTTGGAGGCCCACTCTCTCCTCACCAGACAATGACAGTGATTCTTGGACTGTCTGCCTCTGGCGTTTTTTTTACGCCTGTTATGGCATTTAGCGCCTAGTTGCGCTACATTGTCCGAAGTCCTAAACAACCACAATAGTTTATCAAGAGACTTTGAGAAGGGTGGAAGACTTCTTCCACTTTGAGCTCTAGCCTCTCCGGCAAGGGGAGAGAAGTAGTCAACTACATCCATAAATGATATGAAATCTAACAGCACGAGAGATAAGAGTCTTATTTCGAAAAGGATCCTTCGTGATTACTCCTGTTGCTACCGAGATCTCTTCTAACATGTTGATGAGGTTTCTCGTTGTAGAATCTTCCCTATCCTTGCCCGAAGGAAGGGAAGGAGCCTAGAAGTCAAAGGAGACTCAGAGTAGAAATTGGGCGGACCCCTGATTTCTTAGCTCTTTATATATATCCCTCTTAATACTAACTGGGCAGCATTTTGAGCCCTCATCACATTCCAAAAACTCTGTAGGCAAACGTTTCAACCATTTCTTCTTCTGTAGATGAAAACTTAAGGACCCTGTCTGAACAACGAAACTCTATCTGGAGCGTTGAGTGAGGAACAGAGGGTTTTAGTTCTTTTGCCAGACATATTATGCTGGCAAGAACCCATTGCCGAGTTCCCATAACATCTGATGCGAGATTCCAAAGCACAAAAAATTCCCTTTTCTTCTTGGTCGTATAGGACCGAGAGAAACGAGGAATTCCCTCATAAAATTTCTGAAAGAAGTTTTATGAGGAGGCAGTTCCATCTTGTCATAACACGGAATCTGAGGACTCCAAACAAAAAGAATCCCATACTCAGTGCATGATATCCTACTCTTATCGTATAGAGGTATCGTATAAGATCCCAAAGATCTTAATTCTCTGCTATATCTAATCCTCCTTGCAGAGACAGAATATAACCTTATACTTCGTTGTTGATAATAAAAGATATAGACAAAGGTGATTCTTCCCTCTGAAAGGGAAGAAAACACCCCGTATGTGGTTCACAGAGGTATAGGAAGAGGACAGCTTCCCTATTCCCACCAGCAAGATCTGCAGCAAGTCTATGTCTTTACCATGACCTTGCCTTTTACCTTGAAAAAATCCTCTTACCATGTCATGTCTACTTCTGGTCAGTCTGCATGCAGACCGACTCAGAATGGAGAGGTTTTACAGGTCTATATACTGGATTCTAATAGAACCTCCAGAATCTCTGGGAAATTTCTTACGAAACATGCTGTGAGAAGAACGTTATGATCTCTGTGAATCCAATATATCTAAGGCCAAAAATGAAGCATAAAGTATCATCCTTTCTTCCTTTGACGCCCTTTATCTTAACATCTGTTAAGAATTTATATTTAGGGGAAAAAGACTAAAGTTTATTCCCCTTTCTTTAAACTAAAGATGGCGTAAATTGCTACATCTCTTGGTCAAGAATAATGAAGTAATCTATAGGAAGCCTGGTCGTCTTCCACCTTGCGAAGCGATTATGAAGAAGACTTCTCTCAGGTTTTTTACAACTCTCTCCAATAGATGCAAGACATAATTTAACAATTATTATCGTCTATCGAGAAGTTTCTCACGGACGTGCAACATATTGCAGTGAATCTCTTAAGAATCGTTACATTCCGTGTCTGATTTCCAAACAGGTTCTCTTTTGTCAACGCGAACCCGGGCGAAAAAAGAGATTCTTGATTCTCTTTGTGATATGAGAGAGCTGTGGCATTGGCCTAAATGCTTAAAATAAATAATTTCATGCAAAGTTCTCATTCTGAAAATCGGTTTGCTGCATATATACAGAAGAGGATGACTTATAATCCTCTTAAAAGTAACGAACTAGGAGAAGGTAGGGGTGGCAGAACTCAAGAGACTCTCCGAATTCTTGCAATAAAAGGGTTGCTAAGGTCTTGTAAGCTGAAAGACCTGCACCCTCATTGACTTCCTAGTCTGATATCTTCCATCTCTTGTCCCATAATGTTGGGAAAAGAGTGAGTTACCCTAGGAGAGCGCCTCTCTTCTTAAGGTAAAGGGTTTAAAGTAGAACCAGCTTCATCCTGACAAGGGTTACGTTCGCCTCGTGCGACATCTTGAGTACCTGGCAGGTGAAGGCTGATCCTACAAAAAAACTTCCTCAATCCAAATCAAACCAATGTGATAGAGACGAA
>NC_087201.1:21724775-21785384 GCF_015104395.2 Macrobrachium nipponense | reverse complement strand
TCTCGCTCTCAGCAAAAGAATTGATAGACAGACAAACATAATTGACAACAGTCCTCTCTTTCTCTCTTTCTCTGGAGAAATATATGTGTATTTATGGGAGGGGGAAAAAGTTGCCTACAGACATTCATTTCAATCTATTGAAACCTAAGGAGTTATTTCTCTCTCTCTCTCTCTCTCTCTCTCTCTCTCTCTCTCTCTCTCTCTCTCTCTCTCTCTCTCTCTCTCTCTCTTGTATTTTAATGAAAATATACAGTAATTTGTGAATAAACAGTGTTGCACATAAAAAAAAGAAAGTAAATAGTGATAATTTTTAGAGATACGGCCCTAAGAAAAATTGCAAATTAGTAGTGAAATTTCCCTGTGGACATGTTTTCAAGAACGTCGTTCCGGCTTACGATGATTTTCAGGTTATGACGTGTCTTAAGAACGGAACCCCCGTCATAACCCGGGGGACCGCCTGTATATATATATATATGAAATATATATATATATATATAAATATATATATAGATATATTATATATATATATATATATTATATGTATTTATGTATGTATGTATGTATATATATATATATCTATATATATGTATGTATGTATATATATATATCGATAAAAAACATATATATATATATATATATATATATATATATAGTATATGTATATATATATATATATATATATATATATATATATATATATTATCATATATAATATATATACATATATAAATATATATATATATATATATATATATATATATTATATATATATGTATAATGATGTATGTGTGATGTGTGTGTATATATATATATATATATATATATATATATATATATATATATATATATATATGTATGTAGTGTAGTGTGTGTATATATAAATATATATATATATATATATATATATATATATATATATTATAATATATAGATATCTATATATGGGGAGACAATCCCCAATGAAGTAAATTCCTCTTGTAGTTTAAAATATATATTACTTGTATAGGATTAAAGCTTTCGACCATCAACTGTGGTCTTGTTCACTAAAGTGTGATATGTCACCTCAAGGAACTGACAAGAAAGAGCACAAACATTGAAAAAACAACAACGGTTAGGAAACAAGCTAGTTCAAATTAAGAGGAATTTACTTCATTGTGGATTGTATCCCCATTTACTTAGAGGTACGACATAGTACCTGGCTTCTGCATATATAGATATATAATTATATATATAATATATATATATATATATATATATATATATATGTATGTATGTATGTATAGATATATATATATATATATATATATATATATATATATATATATATATATATGTATATGTATATATAGGTATATATATATATATCATGTATATATACATATATTTTATATATATATATATATATATATATATATAGTATATATATATATATTATACATATATAGAGTGGAACGACGTATTCGGAGGGGGATACGTACCAGACCACCCCCACAAATAGTAAGAACACCTGCGAATAGTAAGAACTCCTCTAAAAATGCTTATAACTGGCTATCTTGAAATTTCAGCTACCAAATGTATACTTTAAATAACATCCTACTTCAAATATACCCTAATTACTATCCTATTACTGTATTAATCTTTGAGATTATATTATAAATGCAATTTCAAAGTCATCTTAAACATTTTACCATCAAAAATATATACGTACAGCCAATAACAGAGAGAGAGAGAGAGAGAATGATTGAGGAGAGAGAGAGATGAGACGAGAGAGAGAGAGAGAGAGAGAGAGAGAGAGAGAGAGAGATGTAACTCCTTATGACTCCAACTCCTTCCCCTCTGCCAATATTATAACAAACTGCCATTTACTCCCTCGCCCTCCTTTCTCAAAGTGGATAAAAAGACTGGGAAATGCTATTTCTTTTATTAATCTTGATAATATTTGAAAAATGTTATTGTCATGATACAATAAAGTTTATGCATACTTACCTGGCAGATTATATACTTAGCTATAGACTTCCGTCGTCCCAGATAGAAATTCGAATTTCGCGGCACACGCTACAGGTAGGTCAGGTGATCTACCGTCCCGCCGCTGGGTGGCGGGAATAGGAACCATTCCCGTTTTCTAAGACAGATTTTCTCTTCCACCTGTCTCCTGAGGGGAGGCTGGGTGGGCCATTAATCGTATATATCTGCCAGGTAAGTATGCATAAAACTTTATTGTATCATGACAATAACATTTTTATGCATTCAACTTACCTGTCAGATATATTTTAGGGCTTGTGCCTTGTATGATAAGGCGCCCTATGAGGTAATGTTAGACTTGCGATAATCTTACGCTAAGTCGGTTGGTATTGCACTTCCATCTTCAATGGAGTGTCTTGGGGTTTGTAGATCACTTACGAAGTCGGGATTATCTTCTGGTTTATGACGACGAGTTGTTAAACTCATGGTGAGGAGGTTTCTTGTAGAAAACACAAAGTATAAAAATATATATATTCTTCTTAAGTTTTACATGGTGAAGATCAGATATGATTGTACAAGTCTTCTATGACGATAGCTTGATCGCTTCTGCCAATGATGATGGCTACTTCTGTTCTCTCTACATGATAAAGCTTAGGTAAAGAGATACAGGTCTTCTAATGACGATAGCTAACTCTCTTCTGCCTGTCTACCATCTCTGTTACAAGTTATGAAAGGAACAGGACAGTAGTTCGAACATATGAAACATAACATACAAATGAGACACGCTACAGATCACGTAGGCGCTTGAGCTATAGGTCACGGTGTTTGTCAAGCAGGAAGCTTGGACTAAAGTTATAAACCAATTGAACGACTACAGGTGACGGCATGTTATCTTAGCCTACTTTTATTGTATACGTCATCTTTAGCGTCTCTAGTCTGATCACATTCCTGCAAGCAATCTGGTTGACCTCTTTAGTTTTAGTCTTTTATATATATGGACTAACATTCCATATTTTTATTAAGTAAACACTTACATATATACTTAGCTGATTGGCACCTTTGGCGGAGGGTAAGAGACAGCTAATTTACTGAATAGACAGGAAACAACCATACGTTGTAGGTATAAATAAATAAAACCTTGGTTCCTATGTGTTTAGACGAAGGGTTGACCTCCTAGCTATTGCTAGGAGTCTGCTTCGTCTCAAGAGCCTCAGCGAGGATGTGACCTATGGCTAAGAGTTCTTGTAGATCTGTCAATGGGGTCTTATCCACTTACTTGACAGAATCTAATGGTTATTTGTCAAAGGGGTCCTATCCACTTACATGACAAAAACACCTATGCCTAGTGGCATAATTAAGGAGCACAACACCGATCCCGATCACCTGATCCTCACACGAGGGTTCGTGCTAACTTGAAAAATTATCCCCAAACTTCTTTCAAACCCAACCCAAATAATAAAAAAAAAATTCCGTTAAATTAAGATTTAACTCACTAGTAAGGATCAGTGTCGGCTCCCTATCCCAGCAACTTATCCGTAGACACGTATAACCCAGAGAGACGTATCTCTCGTAGGTCAACTTGAAATCCTTCGTATAATGGGAGGTCAACCCAGAGTTGCATCTCCCGTAAATGACAGCTAATATGTACTTAATGACATATTGTTATGGAAAGAACAAGAATTCATAAAAGCTCGCACTTCATTCGCTTTTAATTCTCAGCTGTTTGAAGGAATCATCAAGATACTCATGAAGTGTTTTAGTGATCACATAGTTTCAAAGAAGACCAGGGCTTTCTTAGAAATGGATCTCTTCTGGATGAAGCCTAGAGCCTGGTTGGCTCCTCGGGCCTGCCTGGCGCCTCGCGCCTGGCTGGCGTCTCGCGCCTGGCTGGCGCCTCGCGCCTGGCTGGCGCCTCACGCCTGGCTGGCGCCTCACGCCTGGCTGGGCGCCTCGCGCTTGTCTGGTGCCTCGCGCCTGGCTGGCTCCTCGCGCCTCGCTCTTGGCTGGCGCCTTGCGCCTGCCTGGAGCCTCGCCTCTGGAGCCTGGCCGGTTCCTCCCCACTTACTAGAGCTTCGAGCTTGTTAGAGTCTCGAAGATGTCTGTCGATGTCCCCATCGAACTCTCTTATCTGTCAGATTGTTCGCCTCTAGCAAATCTAAGCCAGGTTGGAGGCCCACTCTTTCTCCATCACCAGACAATGACAGTGATTCTTGGGACTGTCTGCCCACTCTGGCGTTTTTTACGCCTGTTATGGGCATTTAGCGCCTAGTTGGCGCTACATTGTCCGAAAGTCCTAAACAACCACAATAGTTTATCAAGAGACTTTGAGAAGGGTGGAAGACCTTCTTCCACTTTGAGCTCTCAGCCTCTCCGGCAAGGGGAGGAGAAGTAGTCAACTACATCCATAAATGATATGAAATCTAACAGCACGAGAGATAAGAGTCTTATTTCGAAAAGGATCCTTCGTGATTACTCCTGTGCTACCGAGATCTCTTCATAACATGTTGATGAGGTTTCTCGTTGTAGAATCTCCTCTATCCTTGCCCGAAGGAAGGGAAGGAGCCTAGAAGTCAAAGGAGACTCAGAGTAGAAATTGGGCGGACCCCTGATTTCTTAGCTCTTTATATATATCCCTCTTAATACTAACTGGGCAGCATTTTGAGCCCTCATCACATTCCAAAAACTCTGTAGGCAAACGTTTCAACCATTTCTTCTTCTGTAGATGAAAACTTAAGGACCCTGTCTGAACAACGAAACTCTATCTTGGAAGCGTTGAGTGAGGAACAGAGGGTTTTAGTTCTTTTGCCAGACATATTATGCTGGCAAGAACCCATTGCCGAGTTCCCATAACATCTGATGCGAGATTCCAAAGCACAAAAAATTCCCTTTTCTTCTTGGTCGTATAGGACCGAGAGAAACGAGGAATTCCCTCATAAAATTTCTGAAAGAAGTTTTATGAGGAGCAGTTCCATCTTGTCATAACACGGAATCTGAGGACTCCAAACAAAAAGAATCCCATACTCAGTGCATGATATCCTACTCTTATCGTATAGAGGTATCGTATAAGATCCCAAAGATCTTAATTCTCTGCTATATCTAATCCTCCTTGCAGAGACAGAATATAACCTTATACTTCGTTGTTGATAATAAAAGATATAGACAAAGGTGATTCTTCCCTCTGAAAGGGAAGAAAAACACCCCGTATGTGGTTCACAGATATAGGAAGAGGACAGCTTCCCTATTCCCACCAGCAAGATCTGCAGCAAGTCTATGTCTTTACCATGACCTTGCCTTTTACCTTGAAAAAATCCTCTTACCATGTCTACTTCTGGTCAGTCTGCATGCAGACCGACTCAGAATGGAGAGGTTTTACAGGTCTATATACTGGATTCTAATAGAACCTCCAGAATCTCTGGGAAATTTCTTACGAAACATGCTGTGAGAAGAACGTTATGATCTCTGTGAATCCAATATATCTAAGGCCAAAAATGAAGCATAAAGTATCATCCTTTCTTCCTTTGACGCCCTTTATCTTAACATCTGTTAAGAATTTATATTTAGGGGAAAAAGACTAAAGTTTATTCCCCTTTCTTTAAACTAAAGATGGCGTAAATTGCTACATCTCTTGGGTCAAGAATAATGAAGTAATCTATAGGAAGCCTGGTCGTCTTCCACCTTGCGAAGCGATTATGAAGAAGACTTCTCTCAGGTTTTTTACAACTCTCTCCAATAGATGCTAGACATAATTTAACAATTATTATCGTCTATCGAGAAGTTTCTCACGGACGTGCAACATATTGCAGTGAATCTCTTAAGAATCGTTACATTCCGTGTCTGATTTCCAAACAGGTTCTCTTTTGTCAACGCGAACCCGGGCGAAAAAAGAGATTCTTGATTCTCTTTGTGATATGAGAGAGCTGTGGCATTGGCCTAAATGCTTAAAATAAATAATTTCATGCAAAGTTCTCATTCTGAAAATCGGTTTGCTGCATATATACAGAAGAGGATGACTTATAATCCTCTTAAAAGTAACGAACTAGGAGAAGGAGGGGTGGCAGAACTCAAGAGACTCTCCGAATTCTTGCAATAAAAGGGTTGCTAAGGTCTTGTAAGCTGAAAGACCTGCACCCTCCATGACTTCCTAGTCCGATATCTCCATCTCTTGTCCCAATAATGTTGGGAAAAGAGTGAGTTACCCTAGGAGAGCGCCTCTCTTCTTAAGGTAAAGGGTTTAAAGTAGAACCAGCTTCATCCTGACAAGGGTTACGTTCGCCTGTGCGACATCTTGAGTACCTGGCAGGTGAAGGCTGATCCTACAAAAAAAACCTCCTCTCAAAATCAACCAATGTGATAGAGACGAAGTCGCTTATGCGACCACTAGTCTCTCTTTCACGAGAAGTATGTTCTTGGGTTCTCTTCCAGAGAAACTTCCCACAGATTCAGACACATCCTGACACGGGCGACAGCCGCCTTTGCGACATTTTCTGACTTCCTTGATAAGGAAATTAGCCTCAATCAATTTTAACTTTTATTACCCATTAATGAATAAATATTAATATTTCCCTTCTTGCAAACTATGTAAGTGTCTACCGAAAACTTCGGTAGTTACACGTAATGTATTCTTCGAAATTTTCGAAGCCAAATTCGTTAAAACAGTTAATAAACGTATGCCGAACCAAAGACCCAGTACTTCCCTGCAAAAGATAGCCCAGAAGATTGATGGCGATGAAACACCAAAATCCAAATCAGGAGGAACTGCAAACGTATGTTTACATTCCGGCCGATAGAGAAAATCTGACTTAGAAAACGGGAATGGTTCCTATTCCCGCCACCCAGCGGCGGGGCGGTAGATCACCTGACCTACCTGTAGTGTGTGCCACGAAATTCGAATTTCTATCGGGGACGACGGAGTCTATAGCTAAGTATATATCTGACAGGTAAGTTGAATGCATAAAATTAAATATTAGGTAAATCATTTACTTATCATACTACAAAACAAATAAACAAACATAAGTAAGAGCGGGAAATTTTATTGTTATTGTTTAATCTCATTAAGCCTTATATTATTTGAAAATTAGTACTGTACATTATTATTTTATCATAAAATGAAGTAGTATCCTTAAAGATATATACATACACTTCTAACACTTCCAGCCAGAACAGTTATATTATTACTGTCATGTATTTGAAAAAATTAATAAACATATTATAAATACATGTACTATAAAAATTCTCTCATCTCAGTAAGAGAGAGAGAGAGAGAGAGAGAGAGAGAAATTACATGCAGTTAAGTCGGCAACACAAAATAACACACTCACGCACTCCCCCTTCTGTCACATTACTTAGTACCTGGAGTTACACAGAAAGATAAGGGAAGACTTGGGACTTCCTTTATTCTTACATAATTTTCTAATGTATAAACTAAAATCTTACTAATTCACTATAGTATTTTCTTTAATGAATTGATATTATTGCTGTTTACATTAATATTATTTGAAAATTAGTAAATTATTAACAGTGGAACCTCAGTTTCCGTACATAATCCATTCCAGAACCTTCCACAAAATCCGATATGTATGAAAACCAAAACAATAATTCCCATAAGGAATGATGTAAATATAATTAATGCGTTCCAGACCCCTAAAAATATTAACAAAAATGTTATTGTTATGATACAATAAAGTTTGTTCATACTTACCTGGCAGATATATATATAGCTGTATTCTCCGAAGTCCGACAGAATTTCAAAACTCCCGGCACACGCAGTGGGCGGCCAGGTGGTTAGTACCCATTCCCGCCGCTGGGAGGCGGATATCAGGAATCATTCCCATTTTCTATTCAGATTTTTCATACCACTGTCCCCTGAGGGGAGGTGGGTGGGTACTTTAATTATATATATCTGCCAGGTAAGTATGAACAAACTTTATTGTATCATAACAATAACATTTTGTTCATGAAACTTACCTGTCAGATATATATATAGCTGAATCCCACCATTGGAGGTGGGAAGGGACAGAATAGAAGGATTAGGAAACACCTCAAGTGCAGATGATTGACATCTTGATTCCTTACCTGTTAGCATAGCTGACTTCTTGATTACTGTCACCGAAGTCTGCTTTTGCTTTACTAGAGTTGCCAACAAGGTAGTGACCTGTGTAGTTGGTGCGCTCTAGATGATGCTGTCAACGGGAGCGTGACCACAATGTGACTAGACCATATTGACCATACTGTGAGGGCAACGAAGCTAAAACCACCACCTGACCTAACCTATCGAAGTTAGTCCCATAACTTCTAGGCTAACGAAAGGGAAAGCGCCTCAAGCGACCAACCCTTCAAAGTTAAAAGCACACCTATCCCTTTTCTATAGATAGGATTCGTGCTGCTTCCTGCCTTCAATAATATTTCTACGGATATGTATGGTCTAGCGACTCGCAGATCTCATATGTCGTCTTCACATCCCGTCGGGAGTGTGAAGCGAACACAGAGTTGCTTCGCTCAAACGTGGCACTCAGGATATTACCGAGTGTCATGCTCTGTTGAAATGCTTCCGAGGCCGCGCCCTCACCTCGTGAGCTTTTACTTTAAAAGGTTTCAAATCTTTGTTCAAACATGACGAATGAGCCTCTTAGAAAGACTCCTTAAAAATAACGCCAGGGCGTTCTTCGACATGGGCAAGTCTGGTCTTTTTACGGAACACCGCAGATTGTCCGAATGACCTCGACTTTCTTTAGTTTTATCAAGATAAAACTTGAGAGTCCCGACAGGGCACAGGACTCTCTGTGGCTCTTGCCCAAAAATTTGTGCCATCCCCTTGATCTCCAGGTCTCTGGGCCAAGGGTTAGACGGGTTTTCGTTCTTAGCAAGAACGGAAGGCTTAGAGGACACCGAATTATGTCCTCTAAAGCCAAAACCTCATGATGATGGCTAAAAACCTCACTAACCATCTTTGCCGCAGCTAGAGTGGTTAGAAAATTAGCCTTTCTGGTTACGTGTATTAAGTTTACAGAAAGGAGAGGTCGAAATGCTTTGACATCAGGAACTTCAGACTACATCTAAGTTCCATGCCGGAAGCTTCGATCTAAAAATTTCAAGATTTCCACAGACCTCAAAGATCGTGAAGGGCTTTGTTGTTTGACAGATCGAATCTCTGAGCCTAGAGGCCGTCAGCATATTTCCGTATTCTACAATAGTTGGGACTGCTAGCTTATCCCCTACTTCAGACGGAATGGGAAGGCGGTAAAGTAATTCACAGAGGTCAGAGGTGGAGGAACAGTCATTCTTCCTGCCCTATGTCCAGAAACGGCCCACTCCGATTGGTACACTGCAAAATATGCAGCACTGCTTTGCTTTGGCAATGAGACTTGCAATTAATCTTGAAGATCCTCTCGCTTCTTGACAGTCTGAACGCATTCAGACTCAGAGCGGAGAGATTTTAGGTACCTCTCGAAGTGAGGCTGTTAGAGTAGACCGATTCTCTCGGGAAGGGTCCTTGGAAAGTGCTCTCTGAAGGACGTGACCTCTGTGAATCCAGCCTCTCGAAGGCCAACATGGGGCGATCAGCGTCTTTCTCACTCCCTCTGACGCCAGCGATTATCTTATTACATTTCCTAAGCTTTTGAATAGGGGAAAAGGGCTAAACCAACTAACCCCATTCCATACTATAGGATGGCGTCTATTGCTACCGCTCCGGATCGAGAATAAGGGCGCAACGTAGAGGAAGCTTCTTCGTCTTCAATATTGCAAAATCTACGAAAGGACGTCCCCAAAGTCTCCACAACTCTCGCATACTTCTAAGCGAGGATTACTCAAACGTCAGTAGTTGCTGCCGTCGATCGAGAAGATCCGCACGGACGTGCAATCGTGTAACGAACCTCTTAAGGATCGTTACGTTCCGTGCCTATGCCGATAACCATCTCTCTTTTCTTGGGATATGAGAGAGCTGCGGAATTATCTGAGATGATTTGGACCACTCGACCAAAACCTCACTCTTCGAGGAACTGGAGAGCCAACCAAATTGCTTCCAATTCTTTTTAGATTATGTGCCAGGACCTCTGTCCGGATGCCTGGCTCCCTCTCAGTATCACCTGAGGTGATCCTTAACCCATTGAGAGACGTTTAGAATTATCTCTAGATCTTTGATGTTATTTCAGTTCTCCTGTAGGAAAAACTGTAGAGGTCTAAATTGCAGTCTATTCAGGGAAAGAAGCTTCTCCAGCGAGGAAATGGTCCCCAGCAGACTCATCCATTCCCTCACTAAGCATGCTTCCTTCCCTAATAAGGCTGCCCTTTGCATAAGCCGGAGAGCATTATTATAGTGCTATGCTGCGGTAGACTCGTACAGAATTCTGTTACAGTGCGGTAAGCAGCGCCGAACATGTCTAAGAGATATCTCTGTTGAAAATTTCTTAGCAAAAGGAAGTCGTTTATTCATGATTACCAGAAATCCCCTCAACCCGAGGCGAAAGTCATGATTGTAGGGCAGAGATACGGTTCGTAAATCAATCCCGCGGGAGAGAGAGACGTAACCGACTGAGCAGTACAACGAGCTACCTAACACTGAGTTGGTGACAGTGTGAGACACTGTGACAGTTACAGGCAGCAGCTTATGTTCACCTTCTCGCAGTCTTATGCCGAGTTGCCAGCTATTCTATTCATCTAAGGAATAGATTTTCCATTATTTGAACAGAAACTCTCAAGTTGGCATATCTAAGCGAAACAGAATTCGCTAATACAGAAGCTGATTTTGTGTTGTCGTAACATTACGCTTAATTAACCAAATGTTAAATCGGAAACTCCTGGAAAGTTGCCGGGAGTACCGATTAAATATACTGCGTCATCCACAATGACAGCAACCTCTCGTTTCGCACAATTCTGCCTGAGTTACCAGCTACTCTCTTCTACGAAGGAATAGGTTCGTTACTATTATCGATCATAAGAAAATTCTCAAGCAGGCATATTTAAGCGAAACATAATTCGCTACATGCAGAAGCTGAGTTGGTGTTGTTGTAACAATACCTTCAAGCATTGTCCTTACACCGGAAACTCCTGGAAGTTTGCAGGAAGGACCGATTAAATACACTTAAAATAACAGTCCTTTCGGTTGCCATCTGTAGAGGTAACCACGATATGCGTATATGACTTGAACTTTACATTAGTAATATGACGCGAAGATAAAATACATAAGTATTGCAGTCACTTGAACATCTAATTCTCTACTACATTCTTTCCTCGACGAGGAAGAGAGAGAGAATGGAAATCGACTGTCTTCATTCTCTTTGCCAAGAAAAGGAATAATATTATTCAAATGGAAATCCTCAAGTGAGAACCGAAGATCGAAAAGGAAAGTTCAAGCTTCTTATGATATTTGACATAAGACTTCATGGACGTAGTCTATAAGTCTTTTTCCTGGATGAGCCTCTGACTAATGAATGAGAGCTCTTTCGAAATTTTGTTACTTATCCGCTTATGCGATAAAATGTTATTAAGAACTTTGTCAATGAGAACTAACCCAATTGCATGACGGAAAGTAATCCAGGAATTCGAGCATATAGCCTTCCCGATTCCCGCAGAAATCGAGGAAGGGGCAGGATTCCTGATTAGAGACTGGGCTTACGACAGGAAGGACCTTAATGTTCCCCTTCGGCAGCGCAATCCCGAAAGCAGACGAGGCGTTTTATGACACCGAAATCTGCTTACAGTTTTCCTGGAATTCATCAAGTGATGGATTCTATTGAACGCTCCCTTCGTAGAAAGCGAAGTAGACATCTTGACGAGACCACTCCTTCCTCTACTTCGACGACGCCCTCTTGAAGAGCGTTCTTGCAGGAATCCTGCCGAACGTCTTGATGCGTAGGACGCCTATCGTTCTGAAGAACGTCCTGGCAAGTGCTCTACCGAGCGTCATGACGTGTAGGATGCCGAGCGTCTTCAAAAGCGTCCTCGCTAGCGTCCTGGCGAGCGTCCTCGCTAGCGTCCTGGCGAGCGTCCTCGCTAGCGTCCTGGCGAGCGTCCTCGCTAGCGTCCTGGCGAGCGTCCTCGCTAGCGTCCTGGCGAGCGTCCTCGCTAGCGTCCTGGCGAGCGTCCTCGCTAGCGTCCTGGCGAGCGTCCAGATGTGTAAGACATCGAGCGTCTTCCAAAAAGCTTATCAATGTTTATGACGTCGAGCGTCTTCTGAAAGGCCACCCGAAAAGCGTCCTGGAGAGCCGCACGCTGCTCCTGAAGTGTGAGAGCACTATAGGAAGACGTAAGGCTATCGTCTCCAAGACGGCCTTAAAGACTTTCGTTACCTTCTAACAAAGACGGTGGCCGCCTGTGCAACATTTTGCGTCTTAGTAATGCAAATGAACATATCCAGACACGCGCTCAAAAAAGGAACGCCGAGCGTTCCGAAAGGCATCGTCGCGAGGTGCTTGCCGAACGTCCTGATTGCATTCTTTGAGCGTCTTAAAGAGCGTCCGGAATAGAAGAGCGACGAACATCAAGGGAAGCGTCATAGTGAATGACGTGCGTCAACACGAGTAACTTGAGAGGCTTCCTGGCAAGGGGAGAGCCGCTCATGAAACGCGAGCGTCCTAAGCATAAGTACGGTGATCGTCATCAGGACGAGTCTTAAGGACGTTCGCCACTCTTGACAAAAACGACGGCCGGCTGTGCGACATCTTGCGTCTTTGTCACGCTCATCGACACTGCAGAAGGGCATTTAAAAGGACGCCTGTGTGTTCTTGGGTATGAGGAATTCTTTGCCCTTCTCCTGTCGAAAACTAGGATAGTCTGTCCAGTGTCATCTCTGTCCGCTGACAGAGCGTCCCTTAGGGACGAGTAAGATGCGTCTTGGCGAGCTGTTTGACTATGCAAATCAGCTTGCCGGACGTCAAGCTTATGAGCTTGAACAATATCCCGTTTCGTAGTAAAGCGAACGTCACATAACGTATACATAGCGCCATGAGGGGAGGAGGAAACCTTAGCCGATGACAAATAAGACCTCCTTGGAGCGTCCACCAAATTGGCGAAATCTCCTTGAGAAGAAGACTGTGCTTTCAATCCTGCTTCTTCTCCTGTTTCGTACCAGATCCCAGCTCTCCCTTTCAGTCTAGATGGAGGAAGTGCAAACGAAGTCTTCCCTTTAACCTTCCTTGAATCCATCCAATCCTGGACTCTCTTAAACGCTCTCTTCGCAGAGAGCGAAGTGGCCATCTTAACGAAGCCAGGGGCCTTCCTGGCCTTCGATGAGGCAAATTGTGAAGGTGGAGCGTCTTGGAAAGCAAGAAAACAATCCTTGCTACAAGAGTAAAGACGTTCCTTCCTCTCGATAGAGCGTTGAATGTCTCGAAAGGCGTCCTTGTGAGGGTCCTGCCTTAAGGACATTTTTAATCTCTTGACCAAGACGACAGCCGACTGTGCGACATTTTGCGTCTTTGTCACGCTTATCGATGTTAAGTCAAGCCGAAGGGACGCCAGATCAGTACTCTGACGCTCCCTCCTGACGAGAGAGAGGACGTGAAGCATCCTCTTCTCTGAAGCTTCTTTTTTTTTTTTTTTTTTTTTTTTTTTTTAGAGGGCGCGAGTCCTTTCGAGAGCTCCAACCTTGCGGGGAGGACGCCTCGAAGGACGAGAAGCAATCTTTCATGATTCGTGCACGTGCACGATCTTTGGCAGCCTTATCCTGCCGAAGGGACGCCAGATCGGTGGGGGGGTTCCCGTAACCCTCCTTCGGTTTTCAACTTGCCCCCTCCCTAGTCCTGGGAGTCCGACAGAGGTTTAGACCTAGAGGCGTTATAGGACCGATCTGACGCCCCCTCCACAACACTAGGGGCAAAATCAACATCACTACACTCACAACACTGATTGGAGAGCGAGCACTTTTTCAAGCTTACTTGATGTAATCCACAATAATAGAAAGGGCATTACTTCTCACAGAACTTCCTCTAGGCCCGTAAGCCATACCACAGGGTTAGGCAAAATAAAGTCTACTGGAGGTTAGTAGGTTCATTATCCTAACTTCTGTTACTGTGGAGGAAGACCTCCTGATTCTATCACGCTCTAATTTGCGTACATACGAATCATACGTCTCTTTCGGAATCAGTCAACATTACACTAATTACATTGATCTCTCAACAAAGAAAACATGTAAACGTCATGTATACTAAGCGAGTGTCTACCGAAGGTTTCGGTAGCCTCCCCTTACCCGTTGCAGACAACAAAGTCTGAAACTAGGCTAACTAGATTCAGACATCATATGCAATGAAAAAATTTTAATTAATTTATGATAGCGTATGCCTAGCCACAAATCCAAGTCAATCATTCAAAAAAATAAGTAGGATACTTAAGCGGCTAATGAAGTTTCAAAATCCTAGGCGGAGGTAATGGAAACAGGTGTTTTCACTACCGCGACAGAGAAAAATCTGAATAGAAAATGGGAATGATTCCTGATATCCGCCTCCCAGCGGCGGGAATGGGTACTAACCACCTGGCCGCCCACTGCGTGTGCCGGGAGTTTTGAAATTCTGTCGGACTTCGGAGAATACAGCTATATATATATCTGACAGGTAAGTTTCATGAACAAAATTACATTTTTTAGGGAATGAAAACAGTTTTACATACAGAAAACAATGAAATAAATATAAATTACTAATGAAATGAATAAATGAACATTTAACATCACACTTAACTTTATGGAAAACACTTGTTAGCAAATGGAAGATGGAGAGGAGGGGAGAGGGAGGAGGAGAGGTTATTGTTTAGAAGGGGAATCTCTCTCCAGGAGGACTTCAGGTATGGAGGACCTATCTAGGGTTACTTTTTTTTGTTTTTTAGTGGCACCATCTGAGGTTACTTCTCTTTGTTTTTTACTGGCACCATCTGAGGTTACTTCCACACTTCATTCTTTACTGGAACTAGTTCCAGCTTGAAAGTTACTGGACCCCTGTCGCACAACAAAACTGTCCAGAGACATTTGTTTCAGGTGTTCCTTTAAAATTTGCCTAAAGTTAAACATGGCATTGGCATTAAACATGTTGGAGACAAGGATTACAACTTTGTTGGGATGATAATTCTCCACAAGGGCTAGCACTTGGAACTTTCTTTGGCCCTATGATGGCTTATTCAGCAGTTGCACTCAAATATAAAAAGCACAAAAAACAATGAACACAAAAGCAGAATGGGTCTCGAAAGAAGATGGGACGCTTTCTTTGGGCGCTAAATACAGAGCCCGATCACGCACTGGGCCCCAGATAGAGTGTTTCAGAGTGTATGAAAACCAAGGAAAAGTACGATAACCGTAACAAAATTTTGTAGAAAAAAAGTCTACGAAACTCAAAATGTACGAAAAGAGAGGCATACGAAAACCGAGGTTAGCCTGTATTTATCAAACAGAAAACACACATCTCTATGAGAGAGAGAGAGAGAGAGAGAGAGAGAGAGAGAGAGAGAGAGAGAGAGAGAGAGAGAGAGAGAGAGAGAGAGAATTATTATTGTTATTATATGATATCATTTAATATTATTAAATTTACCAATACAAGCAGCCCCCGATTACCATAGATATCAGTTATCGGCATTTCTGTTTTACGTAAGGTTTATACGTAGCACCATTGCCTGGTTATCGGTGGCTTAGGCTAAGTACCGAGATTGACTCATAAAAACAAAAATAATGAATATACATCTTTTCCTTGGCTCTTTTAAAAATTTCTCCTTTACTTCACTGTATCCAATAATACTGTATGTAGTCCTCTATTGCATTATAAAATATAAACAAACTGATCATGTTTTGGTTGGAAAAATCAGCCATTGATAGAAGACGCCACTGTCTGGTTACCTGTACTTAGCCGAAGCACTGAAAGACTCTCATAAAATACAAACATAACAAATATGCATTCTTTCCTTAGGTCTTTTAAAAAAGCATGTCGGGAGCATGCTTTTTTTGTGTAAAATACAGATTCTGTTCATTATTTTCATCCTATTTCATAATAACACGAGATATTAATCTTTTATCGGTCGAGTTGCATCCATGTTGCTGATGCATGATAATCTAAAGTCATTAGCAGTGGGAACTATTTATTTCCAGCTTCAGGTGCCACTGCAGCTTAAATTTAGCAGTGCAGTGGACCCCCCGTATTCGCATTCTCCGGATTCGCAGACTCACACATTTACAGATTTCTCTCTGGAACATTACCCCCTATTACTCGTGGAAAATTCGCCTATTCGCAGTATTTTTCTATGAGAAATGTCCACAAATTTCTTTTTTTTTATCAATTTCATTATAAAATGCAGTCTTTGTGTTGAAACTATTAAAATAACAAGGTATAAGAATTTTTTGTAGGTTTTTCTTGTGTTTTAACCCTCTTACGCCGACTGGACGTATTTTACGTCGACATTTTTTGTCTCCCGTGTGCCGACTGGACGTATTTTACGTCGACTTACAAAAGTTTTTTTTTAAATTCGCGGAAAAATACTTATAGGCCTACCAGCCTAAAACTTTTGAATCACGCGCCTTGGGGGATGCTGGGAGTTCACGGATCAAGGTGTTGTTTTGTTTACAATCGTTACGCAGTTCCGAAAAAAATCATACATGCGATTGTGGTAATGTTTGCACCATTTTAAAATTAGCTATTATATAAAGTTTTATATATGGAAATGTGCGCAATTTCATGCACAATACAACTAAAAATAACCAATGGTTGTAGCTTTTATCAGTTTTGAGATATTTTCATATAAATAACGATAATTGCCAAAATTTCAACCTTCGGTCAACTTTGACTCTACCGAAATGGTCGAAAAACGCAATTTTAAGCTAAAACGCTTATATTCTAGTAATATTCAAGCATTTACCTTCCTTTTGCAACAAATTGGAAGTCTCTAGCACAATATTTCGATTTATATTGAATTTATGAAAAAAATAACATTTTCCTTACGTCCGCGCGGTAACTCTTTCGAAAAAATCATACGTGCGATTGTGGTAATGTTTGCACCATTTTAAATTAGCCGTTACATAAAGTTTTATATATGAAAATGTGCGCAATTTTATGTAGAATACAAAAAAAATAATTGTAGGTTGTAGCTTTTCTCATTTTTGAAATATTTGCATATAAATCACGATAAATAGAAAAAAAAACCACGTTTGGTCAACTTTGACTCTACCGAAATGGTCGAAAAACGCAATTGTAAGCTAAAACTCTTACAGTCTAGTAATATTCAGCCATTTATCTTCACCTTGAAACAAATTCGAAGTCTCTAGCAAAATATTTAGATTTATGGTGAATTTAAAAAAAAATCTTTCCTTCCCTCCGCGCGCGGATTCTCCGCCACAAATCTCCGAAATGCGTATGTACCATTCTCGGAATATTTGCTCTATTTCATATTAGGCATTTCATAGAGTTTTATATATGAAAATGTGCGCAATTTCATGTAGAATAAAACGAAAAATATTTGAAGGTTGTAGCTTTTCTTATTTCTGAAATAATTGCATATAAAAAATATATATATAAAAAAATTCAACATTCGGTCAACTTTAACTCGTCAGATATGGTCAAAAACTGCAATTGTAAGCTAATACTCTTACAGTATAGTAATATTCAACCATTTGTCTTAATTTTGAAAGAAATTGGAAGTCTCTAGGACAATATTTAGATTTATGGTGAATTTTTGAAAAAAATATTTGTTTACGTCAGCGCGTTACGAATTCATGCATTATTTTGTGGTAATATTTTCTCTGTGTTGCTTTTATCGTTTTACAATGTGTTATATACCAAAATGATTGCAATTTAGTGTAAATTACAACGAAAAAAAAATTAACTTGTTACCTTTTACCGTTTTGCGCACAGCGCGATTTGAATACAATTATATATGAAATTTTGTTTTTGCGCTATCATATATCGCATTATTTATATATGATAATGATAATTTTTTTAATTTCTGATGGTTGCATACTAAACTTCAGCCAATGACAAAAAAGGAGCCAAAAATGAACTCTTAATCTTGAAAACTAAGCGCGCTGTGATTTTTTGAAAAAAATATTTTTTCCGCTTCCGCGCTCACTCTGAAACACCTCCGGCACACGGGAGACACTTTTTTTTTTACCGCTTCGGCGTAAGAGGGTTAACTACCAAAATAGGAGGTCTTAAGCATTTTTAACTATCGTATGATAGCTGAAATGCAAGTAAAACATTGTTAATATCAGATTCGGTTCAGTTGTTGTAGCAAAACAAGTGTTATCGATCAGTTGTTTATAGCTGCAGCATTTAAGCAACGATTATAACATTACTACTGATACTTTTATCATTCTCATTTCCTTTTTAAAGTTATTTAACTAGAAAATATGATAAATTAAGAGATGGAGGAAACATTAACAGTCTGAAAAAGGTGGCTCTATCTCTCTCTCTCTCTCTCTCTCTCTCTCTCTCTCTCTCTCTCTCTCTCTCTCTCTCTCTCTCTCTCTCTCTCTCTCTCTCTCTCTCATACTAAGCCAAGATTTACCAGTAAGTTCATCAAATCTGGCATTAAAGATTTGTAGAACTGCCATGCAGACCATAGTAAATGATTAGGCAAATGAAATTCCACGTTTTCAATAAAGTGTTATTGTACTTTAGCGCAAAATATCTGGCCTTGACACTGTCTAAGGCATCATTAACAAGTCTAGGGCACCATAAGGTGGATTGTGGCGCCCGTAGACTTTTGAATTTCTGTTAGTGGCGATTTTCAGTTAGAGTCAGGCCCCCAGGAACAGAACCCCTGTCGTTAATATCTAAATATTAGTCAATCATTTTTATATCATGTAAATAACATCAAAATACACAAATCAGTGAATATTTATCATCGGAAAACCCGCGAACAGGCGAATTTCCCTTGAATAATGGGTAGATATGGTCCGAAGAAATATCCACAAAAATGTGAGCCCGCGAATCTCGAGAACCTGAATACTGGGGTTGAATGTACTGCCATCACAAATGTAAGTAATTGGGCAAATTCAGTTGGATTTTGTTTTTCAACTAATAAAGCAAAAGCCATTATTTTCTATAAAGACAAAAGGTGGCTAAACGACCAAGAAATCAAACTCCACCTGTATAACACTGAAATTGAGTTCTGTGCAAATGTTCAGTACTTAGGAATAATGTTTGATCAACATTTAAACTGGAAAGCACACACCAAATACATTAAAACCAATGGAATAAAAGCCCTGGCCCTAATAAAGAAACTATCCCACTCTACATGAGGAGCAGGACATGACATCATGCTTACATTATATGGGACATAAGTTTTATCTATAATAGACTACTGCTGTCCTATACATTCTCCAGCATCTGAAACAACAATAAAAACTCTTGATGTATTGCATCGCAAAGGAATATGCTTGTGTACTGGTGCATTTAGATCATCCCAAATAAATTCCTTTGTAGCAGAGGCAAGCATACTACTTTTGAGACATCACCGTAATTTAATAAAATTGCATAGGGGACCTTCCCTACAAGCAGGATCATCTCCTGCAGCTGCCTGCTTCCTGAATTGTAATCCTAGGAGTAAACATCATGGTGCTAGCTCCTTCCCAAAAAGAGCCAAATACTTAATGAACTCTAATAATGTAACACCAATTTTCCCTCCAACAATAGAAAACCCACCACCTTTGACTGAAACGAACAAAAATATGCACCACTTTGTCTTATCTTCTAAAACAAAACATGATTAATACAGAGATGTATCACCAACATGCTTTAGAGCACATTCGAAGAAAGGGAAGCCAGTTCATGATATATATACAGATGGCTTAAAAATCAATACTGGAGTACGATCTCAACTTTTCTTGAATGATAAATTAATCAAAGTGGGCCTTCCTTTAATGTCATCTGTGTTTACTGCAGAACTCTCGGCCATATAAGCAGCACTTGACATATTATCTGAAAGGCGAGCAATCTCTTCAATATTTTTCATCGACTCACTAGTGCTATTGATCCTATAAAAAAGTACTACAAATCTTCAAATTAACTTGTCCATGAAATCCAAATAAAAATATATCAACTTATCTAATTTGGATTATCAATAAAAATTTGCTGGATTCTGGCACATGTAAGAACTGAAGGGAATGAAAATGTAGATTCTACCGCTAAAAATAGCATGCACTATTACCCCACTGATTTCATATGCCCTTGTATCAGACTCGATAGCATCTGTCAAATCTCTAATATATATCAAGGTTGGCAAACAGATTGATCTTCGGTACAAATATCAAACAAGCTGAAAAATATCAAATCTGAGGTGTACCTATGTGTTTCATCATCTCAAAAAGCAAGATCTTAAGAAGTAATTTTAGCAAGACTGCATAGGTCATACTAAATTATCTCATAGTCATCTAATGACAAAATGATAAATTCTTAATCAATTTGTATTTTTCAGAGCTAACAAACCCTCGATCTTAAAAATTGGATAAATCTTAGTGCAGCTGGAAACCGGTTAAAACAATCAAAGATTGTATAGTAAGGAATCTGTGAGATCTGGAAACTCATGCATATATAAGGTGGGAGTTGATCAGCGACCATGCACTGCATCTCGTTACACTTTAGTTTTTCTTTAACACCTTAGAGAGTAGATACTTACGCTTTTGCTCTCCTTCCAAGCCGGTTGATTTGTGCCTAAGTTTCTTTCTTTGTTTGGGTTTTGTAATGGAGTCCTACGAGTCTTCAAGGCCTTGTCAACACATGTGCCCGGGTGTTCATGGATTCCTGTGCTCCAGGTTTTTGCAGTAGGTGGCGATCTAATTATTGTACCATTACTAATCCCTACCCAGAATGTCGTTCCTGGCCTAAGTCGCAGTGGAGGGTGTTTTACAAGAAGAGGGAATATCGCAGAATTTCTACTTGTCCTAATTCCTCGTTAGACGAGTGGTTTTCGTGAATCGGTTACCAACCGGTGGTCCGAAGTTCGAATCCCAGCTCGGCCAATGCGGAATCAGAGGAATTTATTTCTGGTGATAGAAATTTGTTTCTCAATATACCGTGGTTTGGATCCCACAATAAGCTGTAGGTCCCATTGCTAGGTGACCAACTGGTTCCCAGCCACGTAAAAATATCTAATCCTTTGGGCCAGCCCTTGGAGAGCTGTTATTCAGCGCAGTGGTCTGGTTAAACTAAGATATACTTTTTTTCTACTTGTCCTTCTTGGGAGGATTTTTCTTCTCCTTATCTAGATGATTCGGGTTCTCCCTCTCACGCAAGCACTCTCCCTGCTGCAACTGTACCCCTGTCGCCTTCCTTTTCTTCCATTGATTCATGGCTGGAAGTATTGGGAGTTATACAGGATGATGTTACGTTTAATGTAACTCCCTCTCCCTCAGGTTCTAATACCCTTTCCAACAGGGAGGAGGCTACGCCATCTAATTCTCTAGTTTCAGATTGTGAATCAACCAAGATGGCGGCTGTTTGAGTGTCGCTTGGCCTACGGGGTTCCCCCTCCTTAGATGGACTATTGTGCATTTCTTGGAGGTGCGTACCTAACCCCCAGTCCCTACCGCAGTCCCACCTCCCCCAGGATTCCCTTACGTTGGCTCTTGCATGCTGCCACCTTTGTCAACGTCAACGGTTGCTGGGTCGCCCCTTTTGACCCAATGAAATGTATTGGCTGTCAAGTTTCCATGACTGTCCAGCACTTACTCATTGAATGCCCACATAGGATTCAGCAGAGACATATTTACTTTCAAATTCAACAATGTCAGAAATTCTTGCTGAAGGGAGGGATTTCTCACTTAACAAAATTATCATGTTCCTAAGCAAAGTCAGTTTTTTAAGAAAATCTATTTTTTTCTTCTTCTCAGGTTAATTCCTGGAAATCAGTCTGAGAAGAGCCTTTGTTAGGCTCAGAGGTCTGGTTACTGTAATCTTTTGTCCTGTCCTACCCTATCCTCCTTTGTACTGCTTAATTTCATTCATCTTTCCTTCTCAGCAGGTTTAAGAGTAGACAAAGACAATTTCCTCTCGTTCAATATCTTGGAAAGCTTAAAAAAAAAAGGCTGCTGTGACAAAAACAGATATTAATGCACACTTTGACATCTGAAAACAGTAGCCTAAGTAAAAGATGAATGAATGCCATGGCCTAGAAACTGTCATACACCTATGCTGCACCACACATTGCAATCATGGCCACATACTACTTTGAGTATCAGAATGATCATTAAGTCAATAAGTCATAATTCATAAGTCGATCACTATCTGTATTATCTAGGCTTATGTCTTCTGTAGCATCCATACCTTGATATCATAGGCCATCCATCATTAACTTGGCTGTCTATCATCTATGGGAACTGAACTTTTTGTATCTGGGTCTTCTATTCCCTTCAGGGTCATTATGCTTATACTACCTCCTTAACTTTGATCCAGAATAATTATGATTAATGAGTTCTGTAAAACAATGATATTACAATAACACAATTTTATATACGTGCAAACAAAATAATGTAATCTTTAGTGTCATCCTTCCTTCCCTTCATTCTTCCACAGGATGGCTGATGCAGAAACGAAAAGTGTTAATGTGTGGTCAGTGGATTTTAAGCTACACATTAAGTTAAGTATATCTTAATTTTACCAGACCACTGAGCTGATTAACAGCTCTCATAGGGCTGGCCCGAAGGATTAGATATTTTTACGTAACTAGGAACCAATTGGATATCTAGCAATGGGACCTACAGCTTATTGTGGGATCCGAACCACATTATATCGAGAAATAAATTTCTATCACCAGAAATAAATTCCTCTGGTTCCGCGTTGGCCGAGCCGAGAATCGAACTTCGGACCACCGGATTGGTAGCCGAGCGCGAAATCGACTCATCCAACGTGGAACTTAAGCTACACATAACAGTGAGACTTTCCTTCCTTCAACTCATGTCACTATGGCTTAGATAGTTTCACACAGAATACAACTAATTATGACTAATTGATGTGTATGAAAACTGGTTTTATCAAAGAAAAGGTTGTGATGTCCACAACAAGAAAAATCAAGAGGTCTAAGAGAAAAAGACAAACAGCAACGCACCATGCCCAGCACAAAATTACACATTTTGAATAACCCAACTGGTCCTTTAGGATCAGAGGGTAGATAATTCACACTCATGAGGTCCCTCATGGATGATAATTTGAAATGGACTATCTTCTTCCCCAGTGGTATACATTATAAACCAAAGTATCTCGGTTTGAACATAAGTCAAAGAAAACTTACCTCATCAACTTCATGTTCAATGCTCTTTGTTGATGCGCCACTGTAGAGCTCGTAGAGACGATTCCATGTACCCTGAATAGAATCTACGATTTTCTGCTTGAACTCAGTCCCAACTCGTTCAATAGTTTCCTTCAGCTCTGTATGAGAAGAAATTACATTTGCTTAATGCTCTGAAAGATGATGAGTTGGCGTCACAGATACAAATACAACACTGTACTTCAACTTTGGTTTATATCAAATTATTTACAGGAATATCTTATTTTGTTCCTTTCCATCATTTCATGTAAACAATATTCATGACAACACCAACAACATTAATTTCTCTTCCTGGTTAGAAATACTAATTCTTTTTCTGGGAATCAAAACCCTTTACCTGTTTATGAGGAATATCCCAGAGTATTCATCAATTTCAGAATGCATACTAGAAATAAAAAATTCTTTACATCTGTTTAAATTTTGCAATGCAGAGCATCTCCTGTGACACTACCTGCTACATTTAACATATATAATACTGCATTCAACCGTACATATCATTCACATCTACAAAGTCCCTTTCCAATTAAACCACCACCTTCTGATACTTTTCCAGTTTAATTCATCCTTATTTTCTATCATCTCTTCTTCGTCAACCTCTTCCATATTTCAATCTGTATAGGTAAGCAGATTTGTAACAGAAACAACAGAATTCCACTCAAAAATCATTAGAAAAATATTTTTCCTGTAAAAATAATTGCTACAAACCTAAATGCATCCTTTTCCTTCCTTTGTGATGAGGTATAAGAACTGGACGTAAGTTGGTTAAAGTTGAGTCAATAAGTGTCTCTAATCTGTAAGCTACTGGATCAAATGGATGGAAGATATTGAAGACGCGTTTGCAAGTTGG
Organism: Macrobrachium nipponense; assembly: GCF_015104395.2. Classification (NCBI taxonomy): domain Eukaryota; kingdom Metazoa; phylum Arthropoda; class Malacostraca; order Decapoda; family Palaemonidae; genus Macrobrachium; species Macrobrachium nipponense. The sequence continues at coordinate 21,761,350 of NC_087201.1, read as the reverse complement.
AAGCTCATAGTCAACTCCAATGGTATCAATGCCTCTCACAGTAACAAACATTGCTATAAAGAAAAAACAGAAGCATTGTAATTAGCTTATATATAATCAACAACCATGGAATTCAAGTATCTCATTACACACTTATGAATATTGCTATAAATACAATTGTAGCATTAATTAGCTGTAAACCAAAATCTAAATAAAATATCAAAAAAATATAAATACTATTCAGTAGTAAAAAAAATAAATTAAAAAAAAAATCAAAATTTTCAGATTTTATGTTCCCTACAATACTGACACACATTTTACATGAATTATTATCTTTTACATGCAAACATGATGACTACTGAAGACACAATTACAGGTTGAGTGACAAGAGCAGTTAATCCTTAAACGCCGAAGCAGTATTTTAAAAATTGTCTCCCGTATGACGGCGGTGTTCGCAAGTGAGCGCCGAAGCGGAAAAAAATGTATTTTTCAAAAAATCACAGCACGCTTACTTTTCAATATTAAGAGTTCATTTTTGGCTCCTTTTTTGTCATTGCCTGAAATTTAGTATGCAACCATCAGAAATGAAAAAAAATATCATTATCATATATAAATATTGGGATATATGACAGTGCAAAAAAAAATTTCATATATAATTGTATACAAATTGCGCTGTGAGCAAAACGGTTAAAGCTAACGAGTTAAATTTTTTTGTTGTATTATACACTAAATTGCAATCATTTTGGTATATAACACATTGTAAAACTATCAAAGCAACACAGAGAAAATATTATCACAAAATGATGCATGAATTCGTAGCGCGCAGACGTAAAAAAAAAAATAAAGCATTTTTCAAAAATTCACTATAAATCGCAATATTGTGCTAGAGACTTCCCGTTTATTGCAAAATGAAGGTAATTGATTGAATATTACTAGACTGTAAGTGTCGTAGCTTACAATTGCAGTTTTTTACCATTTCGGTCGAGTTAAAGTTGACCGAAGGTCGAATTTTTTCTATTTATCGTTATTTATATGAAAATATTTCAAAACTGATAAAAGCTACAACCATAGGTTGTTTTTTGTTGTATTCTACATGAAATTGCACATTTCATCATATAAAATAAAAACTTTACGTAACGGCTAATTTAAAATGGTGCAAACATTACGACAATCGGACAAAAGGGATTTTGACGAAGGAAAAATCTATTTCTGGGTGATTGGCTCGTGTCGCCCTATGAAAGTAATCCTTAATATCATCTTTCTAGGTAAAATTATCCTAAAATTACCAGAGAAAAAACAAAATTAAGAAAATGTCAGTAAGACTGACTCGCTCACTCTTAAAAGAAGTGTCGGTATGATATAGGGGCGAGTGTGGAACACTACCACGAGACAAACACCAATTAGAACTTCCCTATCAGAATCCCCCTAAGAGAGAGCCGATACCAACGGGCGATGCAGCCTCTACTACTACTACTAGAGGACGCCACGGACAGCAGCGCCCCTAGCGGTCATCCTTAAATAAAACATAAATACATCTTGTCCTGCAAGGGGGGGGAAAACAAACCATAAAAAGGGATGGGTTTCATAGGGCGACACGAGCCAATCACCCAGAAATAGATTTTTCCTTCGTCAAAATCCCTTTTCTGGGCTCAGCTCGTGTCGGCCTATGAAAGAGTACCAGAGAAACAGACAAGATGGAAAAGGGAAAAATGAAAAACATATTAAAATGATGGATATAATATAAGTAAATCAAATACAGCATACAAATTAAGTACTTAAACTAACTTATTACAGTAATCAATAACAGAATGTTAGTAAACTTAAAGTACTTAAAAGGTAGTAACAAAAATCATAAATATGCATGTAAAATAAGGAAATGTTTGAATTTACTTAATTAGAACATATAAGTACAATTATATACATACATGTGTCCTACCCTAGCATAAAAATAAGGGTAGATACACTCAATTCCATCATTAATACAATTAATACAATTAATTCAAATATGTACAAACACATTGTGACTGAAGTTATCACAAATCCAATTGGAGAATTTATACAAACATATTGTGGCCTATCCTAGCATAAAAATAAGGGTAGGACCACTGAAGTACATATCAGTACAAGGGTGGTTGTCCCTAGCAAAAAAATAAGGGACAAACCACTACAACACACAACGGCTAAGGCTATGATGATGAGTAGCCTGGTGATAGGTTGAGGCATGTTGGTTGAAGTAGGTAGAAAGGAGACCTGGATTAATACTACAACTACTAAGCAGTATCAGGGGAAACTATGTTTCCCGCTGCTACTGCTGAAAACTTTAAAGATTCCAAGGACTTTAAATAATGTCGTTTAAAGACTGTCGGGGATTTCCATCCAGTATACTTCCTAAGATCCTCAAAGTTCATATGTTGGAAATAATTAATAGAGGTGGCTACTCCCCTGATATCATGTGCTTTTGGGAATGACTCAGGGTTGGCTTGTTTAATGAAGTAAAGGATTTGCTGTCTAATACCTTTAACTGACAAAGTACCACCTTTTTCTCTCATGAAGAGAGCACCAGAGGATCTAGAAGAAGTACGAGATAGAAAGGCTCTAAGAGTTGATACTGGGCAGAGAGAAGGATCCTGTGGAAGTGGGATAACCTTCCAAGGAGCCCACCTTGCAAGAGGATCTTCATTTTTGGCTAAAAAGCTACGATCCGGAGCAAGTAGAACTTCTCCTGATGGAGGAATTCCACATGACCCGCATCCCTGGATAGAGCCGACAGTTCTGAAATTCTCGCTCCTGAGGCTAGGCTTAATAAGAATAATGTCTTCCTCAGGAGCATTATGAATGTACAAGATGAGTTGTCAGTATCTGAAGCTAGTTTGAGAACATCATTTAAGAACCATGAAACTGTAGTAGGCCTCTGAGAAGGTCTAAGTCTAGCACAGGCTTTAGGGATAGATGTGAAATAAGATTCAGTCAAATCTATCTGAAAACCTACTTGAAAGATTTTCTTCAAAGCCGACTTATGAGTGGTAATCGTGCTAGCTGCTAAACCTTTTTCAAATAAAGATCTGAAAAAGGATATAGCCAAATTAACTGTCATGGTTGTAGTGTTCGATTCTCTCAAGAAAGATGCTAATTTCTTAACAGCTGAGTCATATTGTCTAATGGGTTGACTCCCTTTTATCTGATTCTAGGAAGAGAATATTCTGTGGATCAATGTCAGCATCTTTATTAGCCGCAAACTTCATGAAGTCCATAAAGTTAGGGTCTGGAGAGTTCCTGAGGAAGCGAACACAGTCCTCATTTGTACTGATTGTGATAGTTTGGGGTTGGGGATCCGTTGAGGTCGGAGACCCAATTCCAAAAGAAGTGGATACCAGTTGCTCTTGGGCCAGTTCGGTGCAATCAGAGCTATTATCCCTTTGAAAGACCTTAGTTTGTCTAGGACTTTCAGAGAAGATTCACTGGAGGAAAAACATAAATTCTCCTCCATTGATTCCAATCCAACGACAGGGCGTCCGTGGCATAAGCCAGAGGGTCCAGGTTGGGGGCCACATAGCAAGGGAGCTTGTGGTTTGCTTGTGAGGCGAAGAGGTCCACTTGGAGACCTGGGACTCTCCGGCTTACCCACTGGAATGACCCGACGTCCAGAGACCACTCTGATTCCAGAGGGACTGACCGGGACAGGGCGTCTGCTATCACATTTCTTACTCCTGCCAGATGAGTGGCAGACAGATGCCATTTGTGTTTGCTTGCTAATGCAAAGATGGCTATCATGACATGGTTCACATGTTTGGATTTGGACCCTCCTCTGTTGATGCAATGAACTACCACTGCACTGTCCAAAACTAGCCTTAGAATTGAGACTTTTTGTCGGGGGAAGCAGTCTCTTCAGAGTAAGAAATACTGCCATTGCTTCCAACACATTTATGTGAAGCTGGCGAAATTGAACTGACCAAGTCCCCTGAACCTGTTTGAACTGAGAGTATCCCCCCCACCCGGACAGGGATGCGTCCGTGTGAATGGTTAACATTGGGAGGGGATATTGAAGGGGTACTTTCTTGGCTAAGTTCTTTACTTTTGACCAAGGCCGTAGTTGGTTGCGGAGGATCTGTGGGATTACTGACAACTTGTCTCGATATTTGGAGTTTGCTTTTGACCGCCAAATTCGATTTATATCTTTCAGCCTTGCTTTCAGAAGGATATCTGTTACCGAAGCAAACTGAAGAGACCCTAGGATTCTCTCCTGGTTTCTTCTTGACGTTTGTTTGCACTTGAGAAATTGCCTGACAGATTTTGCTATTTCCTTCCGTTTGGCTACTGGAATTGATAGATTGTGGGAGGACAAATCCCATTGGATTCCTAGCCACTGAAACGAGATTCCGGAACAAGTCTGGATTTCGTTTTGTTTATCTGGAACCCCAGATGTTCCAGAAAGTGAACTACCTTTTTGGTAGCTTTGAGACATTCCTCGACTGTTGGTGCCCAGATTAACCAATCGTCGAGGTATGCCGCTACCATGATTCCCTGAGCTCTCAATTGTTGTACAACCACTTCTGCTATCTTTGTGAATACCCTGGGGGCTACATTCAGACCGAAGGGCATCACTTTGAATGAGAATGTCTGACTTCCTAGCCTGAATCCTAGGAATGGGCGGAAGTGCCTGGCTATAGGGATATGATAGTATGCGTCTGTAAGATCGATGGAGCATGTGACGGCTCCACGCGGAAGTAAGGTCCTTACTTGCGAGAGGGTAAGCATCTTGAACTTGTCGCAGCGAATGAAAGAGTTTAGCTTTGACAAGTCTAAGATTACCCTTCTTTTTGTTGAGCCTTTCTTTGGCACGCTGAATAAGCGACCTTGAAATTTTAGATGTTTGACTCTCGCAATAGCTCCTTTCTGAAGGAGTTCTTCCGCGTAATCTATCAATTCCTTTGACGGTACCTGATGGAATGATTTGATTGGAGGAGGATCTTGGATCCAGCTCCAGCCTAATCCTTTGGACACTATGCTCTGTGCCCAATTGCTGAACCCCCACCTGAGGCGGAAGAGGAACAGCCTCCCTCCTACCTGGGGAGCCTCATTGCTGATGGGCGGGTTGGCCACCACGCCCTCCTCTGAACTGCTTACTCCTTGTGCCCCTTCCTGCGCCACGGTGACGAAAGTAACCTCTCGCCCTACCCCTCGGTTGAGAGTAGCCTTGAGCCTCATAAGCAGGGTTAAAGGCAGGCGAGATAGCATAGGAAGTCGAAGGTTGCGATTGCTGGGGCACCAGAGGAAAGGCTGAGTTTGCTTAGATGTAGCAGGTTGTCCTTGTTGGGTGACTGGGACTGCCTGCACAAACTGCTGCTGATGCTGGAGTTTTTTATATGGCTGGAACCTCCTACCAGCCTTCTTTGGTTTCTTGCCAGCAGTGGGAACGGATTCCTGTTTCCTCTTAGAGGAAATACCCCACCTAGCTCTAAGGCTCTGGTTGAGTCTAGCAGCTTCGTGGTGGACTTCGTTCACTGCTGACTCTGGGAAGAGATCCGCTCCCCACATGCTGGCAGCCAAGAGTCTATTAGGCTCGTGCCTGATGGTGCACTCTTGAAGAACATGCTTCCGACAGTTCTTCCTGGCTTGGAAGAAGTCAAAAGCGTCTAACAGAACCGTCTGAAATTGCGATTTTGCTAGGATTTTGAATAGCGGTTCGTTCGCGTAAGATAGCGCAGCCATTTCCGTGACGATGAGTGAGTTAAGGGACCTGCCAAACCTAGTTCGCGCATCGAACTCTGCCTGGATTAGGGAGTCCGGCAGCCTAGGTAACTTCTCACCGAACTGGTCCATAGCGCAGTCCGGCTTGAGTTTACCCTGCGTGAAAGTAGCTGGCAGGTTTTACCATAACTCTCCGAAGGCGGGAAAGAGTGGAGAAGTGGACTCCGACTCTCTCAACTGTGGAACGGGCTCATCCTTGAGGACTGCCTGAAGAGCCTTCTCCACCAATTTCGTGGCGAACGGAAGAGAGACCTCCTCTTCCGTGGCGAAAATAGTGAAGGGGCTCTTATAGGCCTGGAGTTTAGTATTAGTACACTCCCAGTCCTCAAGGCAGTGAACCCATTCCCGTTGGGCGTGATCTCTACTGTAGAGGACTGACTCCTTCGAGATCTTGTCCTCCCTTGTAAGAGCCGTTGGCGTCAGCCTAGCATACCCGATGAAAGGCTGTGACAGACCCGGAGGATAGAACTCGAAGTCCTCAATCCTTCGAGTGCCAAACTCCGGGATCGAAATCATCCCGTCCTTAAAGGGAGCGTAGGCCGCTACTCTCCATGGATTCTCCATAGAGAAAGCTGGCAAGGAGTCGTAAGACGGGAGTTGGAGAATCCCCGTGCTAGAAGCAGGGGATACTGGGGGAGGAGCCTGGGATAGCCCAACCATCCGATCCTCATTCTCTCTTACTCTATTCGAGAGTTCCTGGACCGTCTGTCCAGTTTGAGACAGAGTGCTCGACAATTGTGCGAACATCTGCTCAAAACGTGTTCCCAAAGCTGAGATTTGGGAACCAATCATCACTCCTACCTGCTCCATCATTCCTGGTGAGACAGGAGAAGGAACGCAGGAGCTGGTGCTTGCCACCCCTGCCGGCATAGCCGGAGAGGGGGCAGCGGAGGCGGGAGAAGGCAACGACTCGGAGGTAGCGCGAGCTTTCTCCTTCGAAGCCTTGCCTCTGGAGCTCTTCGACTGGGAAGAGCTTGGCTTAGCCTTCACCGCGTCGGCGTAAGAAGTCGATGACTTCCTAGCCGAAGAAGACGAAGACGACTTCCTAGAAGTCGTCTTAGACAATGTCTTCGGTTCTCTCTTTCCCTTCTCCTTAGGAGGTACAGAGAGAGCGGGAGTGCGGCTAGGGATCTCGGATCCCGGAAAGCCTTGGAAAGAGGCGGAAGAAGAAGGGACAGGAGAAGATCCAGGAGCGCCCAAGGAAAGACCTTGGGCGCCCGACAAACCTACCTCAACCAACAAATCCTCACTCACTACCGCCATCGGCTCGAGATTCAGGTCCAGGCCGGCGACGTCTGGAACTGACTCCTGGGCGGCTCCGACCCCCAACGACTGCTGGAGTTCTTGCTGGATGGCGGCTATCACGGGGGCGGCGGACAAGGGGTCGACGTAGCCCGTCGACTTGCCCGCAGGGAAGATCTGGATGGCCAGCTTCCTATCCAATATGTAGGGCTGGCCCTTGGCGGCGTTCTTCCCAAAGCCGCCCACCCACGCTTTCAGGGTGGCGAGGGCGACTTCCCTCACACCGCTAGCCTGAAAGAAAGGCTGAATTAGCTACCAATTGCGGACAGGGTTAACAAACTTACGAACTAAAAGTGTTAGTAAATTGATAAATAACCTCATAATGGTCTTACCCCACCAACCAGCTGATCGACCAGGTCGTAGCATATAGTGCAGGCCTCGGGATGCCAGACGATAGACTCGTTGAACAAGGTGGCACATGGGGCGTGAGACCTGCACTCGTCATGTCCGCAGGGGTCGTGCAGCGTCGCATTACAAGCGAGGACCTGGCAGTTGGTAGCCTGTAAGTGAAAACGTACATGAGTACAAAGTAAACACTTACAGCCTAACATATGCTCCGCTGGTGCCGGAGCGATAAAGTTAGATAAAACCAGAGCCCTGCTAAAATACGTGTGGTAACCATGTTGGAAGAAAGGCTATGGCTCCGCCAGTGGCGGAGGCACAAGAATCAACCAACTAGGAGTGGTGGTAATGGAAACCACAACGGATAATGGCGGGGATGGTTGATTAACATAAATATTATAATACACAATTCATTGTAAAATATCTTAAATTAGGGTATATATCCTTAACATAGCATAGTAACAACATAAAAACCAACTTTTCTCCACCCGTCTACTAGAAGAGTGCGTAGGTAAGGGTAAGCTCCCTTCCGGTAGCGGGGGAGAGATATAAGGATATAGTAGGCAAGCAATCGACCATCCATAGCACCCACCCTGTCCGCTAGCGGAGCCAATATCCTATAACCAAAGGGGCCCCGGCTGCGACGGAAGGCTCCTTTCATATCGTAAGGGAGGTGGCTGAGTAATGGGTAGGGGGGGAAGGAGATCCCGGTGAAACGCGGCGGGAGCGAGGAAGGGAAGGGATGGCCTACTCCTCCCCACCTCACCAACTACCCGTATGGAGACCCGGTACCTCATAGTGGTCGCCCTATACCCCCTGCTGGCGGAACCCCCCGGCACCTCCGGAATGTGAGAGAAGGCTATGAGGTTGTTATGACAACCAAGGGGTCCCCCAGCTCCTCCCTACATCAGAGAGGGAGGGAAGGGGCAGGGTAAGGTGCTATGGAACACGTGACACCAGTGGCCTAGGCCGCGAACAACACAACCGTGGTAGGGCCACGTGAACCAAGCTGTACCAATACATGGAACAAGCACTAGGCTAGCCTAACACCCTAAATAATAATAATAAAATACATCGAAAGGTGGAAGAGACACTTTTAGTAAAAGAGAAAGAAGCCCAGGAGGAGGCAAACTATTCCAAGAAACAGGAGCCTACTCGGAGCCAGCGATAGCCGATGTAGAGCAAGAGCCGGGATGCTGGGCCAGAATAAAAAATAATAATAGCCCTAAATACCAAGCTAAGAGAATGGTAAGAGGGCTAACTAGCTAAAACTCGATGTAAAACAATGAACGTGATAAAGTAAGCCCATAAGTATAAGAAGTCCCAGTATGGAAGACCGGGAATTCTTACGAGGCAGCATGGCCGCCACGAGACAACCGGGGAACCGTATATGACCTATAAAAAGGAAAATACTGGTACCCGGAAGATAAAACTGTGATAAATATTACTTATGAGTTACTTAACTTAGCCGTGGCAATTGCTGAGCGTTCCATCATCGTAGAATACGAGATAAATCCTGAGAAATATAGCACAAGTAAAATCTGCGTCTAGACGCTGGCGCTAAAATTTAAGGATGTCCGCTAGGGGCGCTGCTGTCCGTGGCGTCCTCTAGTAGTAGTAGTAGAGGCTGCATCGCCCGTTGGTATCGGCTCTCTCTTAGGGGGATTCTGATAGGGAAGTTCTAATTGGTGTTTGTCTCGTGGTAGTGTTCCACACTCGCCCCTATATCATACCGACACTTCTTTTTAAGAGTGAGCGAGTCAGTCTTACTGACATTTTCTTAATTTGTTTTTTCTCTGGTAATTTTAGGATAATTTTACTAGAAAGATGATATTAAGGATTACTTTCATAGGCCGACACGAGCTGAGCCCAGAAAATAATTTATAATGTTTTTGGAAGAATTGTGCTAGAGACTTCCGATTTGTTGCAAAATAAAGGTAAATGATTGAATATTACTATTATGTAATAGTTTTAGCTTACAATTGCGTTTTTCGACCATTTCGGTCGAGTCAAAGTTGACCGAAGGTTGAAATTTTTCTATTTATCGTTATTTATATGAAAATATTTCAAAACTGATAAAAGCTACAACCATGGGTTGTTTTTTGTTGTATATTCTACATGAAATTGCAAACATTTACACATATAAAACTTTATGTAACGGCTAATTTAAAATGGTGCAAACATTACGACAATCGGACGAAAAAATTTCTGATTTTTTTCAGAAGAGTTACCGCACGGGCGTGGACGTTGTTTTTAGTTGTATTCTACATGAAATTGCACACATTTTCATATATAATACTCCATGTAATGGCTAATATAAAATGGTGCAAAAATTATGTCAAAGTGACGAAATAATTTCTGAGATGTGTCGCCGATACTTTTTAGTGCGAGAAGAAAGAAATTCACGCTTGCGCGCCTGGGTAACAATTATAAACAAAACAATGCCTTGATCCATGAGCTCCCAGCATCCCCCAAGGCGTGTGATTCAAAAGTTTTCGCCTAGTAGGCCTATAACTATTTTTCCGCGAATTTTTAAAAAAACTTTTTTATGTCGACGTACCATACGTCCAATCGGCACCCAACAGACAATTTATATCGACGTTTAATAGGTCCAATCGGCGTTAAAGGGTTAATAAGAGAGTGAGTTCCCTTAGAAGCAGAAAAATCCACAATGTCTGTCAATTCATCCTTCAATTTGCTGCATCACAAACCCATTATTTTTTAACCTACTTGTGTTTAGTATGTAAATCCCAAACCTCTAACTCCACTGTAGAGGACAAAAGATAATCAGATTGATCAGTTTAGCTAATGCAGGCATATCCACACCTAATGGTCTTTGGCTGTTAAACAAATCACTCTGGGTGCGCACAGACTGGTCAACAATTCCCTGTTATTGCTGCATTTAATTTCCAATTTTCATTTTGCTTCATTCTAATGAGCTTACTCAACTTGTTTCAATCTTTTATATTATATTATTCATAATCTCAATAAAACTTACATTTACAAATTTTTACCCTAGTAATTTACTCAGTTATTATTTTACTACATGTCTGGGATTTTGCTTTTACTGTGCTACTGGAATTGTCCAACCTTATATTTTGATTGATAGACCCCAACTCCTTTTAAAAGTTGCATGGTGTCTGAAAGTGAGTCTTATTGGATTTCTTCACAAATATTTCATTTGAAGAACTCATTAGCCTAGGTCACTAAACAGTTGCTTCCCAACAAAAGGGTCGTCAAGTAGTCTTTTGTGACCGTGAAGCTTGGCATAACTTCTTGGATATACGAGCAGTAAAGTCTATTCCCATCCACATTAAAAAAAATTTCTGGAAGAAAATGCTGCCTTCTATACCAACATGGCAAGGAATTAGGATGCTGCTATTTCTCAGTTAAAGCACTCATGCCTTGGATCCTGATATTGTGAAGACTGTCATTGCTAGAACCCCAAAAACTATCCTGACCTTCCATTGAATTATTTGTCTTTCTCATTGGGTAACTTCTTTTGGAGGTCTCCAAACAGACACCACTTTTTCTGGATCACGAAATGGCTCATGGGGATTGAACTGCACAGTGCAAACTGTAGTCACTATAGTTGAATCATATAAATAAGGGAGTATTTTTTTATATTTTTTAAACTTTTAAATAATTATAAATGTACTACTGTAAACTTCATTACTACATATTTTATATATTTTAATATTTGTTTTTAAGTAATATGGCACTTTTTTAATTGCCTGTTTTTTATTGTGTTTTGATATTTGCTGCTAACTAGTAAAAAGATGCATAAAACAAAGTGATCAAATTAATATTTTTACCTTTAATTTTGAATAAAAACTGCCATAACATCAAAAACGCCTTATACTGAAGCATCGTAACTGGATTCTGAAATGTTATTTTCATGATAAAATAAATTTTTGAACATACTCACCTGGTAGTTATATATATAGCTTACGTCCCTGACGTCACGGCAGAATTTCAAAACTCGCGGCAATCGCCGATTGGGTAGTCAGGTGCACCACCTGTGCGCCCTCTACCAGGTACGTAGCACCATACCAACTATTCCTCAGATCTTCCATGCCCATAGTTTCTAGAGGGGAGGAGGGTGGGAATTTAATTATATATAACTACCAGGTGAGTATGTTCAAAAATTTATTTTATCATGAAAATAACATTTTCAAACATCTAACTCACCTGGTAGTTATATATATAGCTGATTAACACCTTTGGTGGAGGGTCAGAAACAGCTATCATCGTTGGAATTGACATAAGTGTTAATAAAAACAAACTTACGGGTTCGTACCTGTTAAGGAAGCTGACTTTAATGATATCCTGTCTCATTGTGTCTGCTTTCCTTATGAGGTCCAGCGATCACCCAGGGGGCTGAAGACTCTTGGAGACTGTCAACCGGTCAAACCTCTATGTGACTAGACTCCCTACAATACTCTTGTTCCGGGCACTACTAAGGAACAAGTTGATCACCTGACTAAAGATCAATGATTGTGGAAGACTGCATCCAGTCTCCACAAACAACCATAACTTTTCAATAGTTCCAAGAGAAGAAAAAGAGTATTGGATTATGGGTTTTAAGGGGTAGACCCTTTTCCCACTACTGAAAGAGCTGCTACAAACGGACCCAGTGTGTAGCAGTCTTCATACAAAGTTTGCACTTGCGTAAGATAGTGCGACGCAAAAAACTGACTTGCTCCTCCAGAATGTTGCGTCCAGGATATTCTGAAGAGATCTATTTTGTTTAAATGCTACCGAGGTTGCTACAGCTCTAACCTCGTGAGTCTTAACTTTAAGTAGCTTCATATCTGCTTCAGTACATGCTGAATGCGCTTCCCTAATTAATTGCCTTATAAAAAAGGATAGCGCATTCTTCGACATTTGCAGAGAGGGTTTCTTGACCGAACACCAAAGCCCTTCTGAAGTGCCACGTATTTGTCTCGTTCTCTCCAAGTAATGCCTCAGAGACCTTACCGGACAAAGAACTCTCTCTATTCCTCACCGTGAGATCCGAGAGGTTCGGAATTTCGAATGGACTTGGGCCAGGGTTGAGAGGGGCGTCGTTTTTGGCTAGGAATCCCAACTGTAGCGAGCAGATGGCTTTGCCCTGTCTGAAACCTACAGTTTTGCTGAAGGCATGGATTTCGCTGACCCTCTTTGCTGTTGCTAGGCTAATCAGGAAGAGAGTTTTCATGGTGAGGTCCTTAAGGGATGTTTCCTGTAAGGGTTCGAACCTGTCACTCATGAGAAACTTGAGGACTACATCCAAATTCCAAGATGTTGAGGATTGTATTCTTTCCTTAGTTGTCTCGAAGGATCTAAGAAGATCTTGTAGATCCTTATTATCAGATAGATTAAGGTTTCTATGCCTGAAGACAGCTGCTAGCATGCTCCTATAACCCTTGATAGTAGAAGCAGAAAAAGTACGTCTCTTCTTGAGGTATAGCAGAAAATCTGCTATCTGAGTCACAGAGGTACTGGAAGAGGAAATAGAGTTGTCCCTGCACCATCCTCTAAAAGTCTCCCACTTCGATTGGTATACCTTAATGGTTGAAGACCTCCTTGCTCTTGCAATTGCACTCGCTGCCTCCCTCGAAAATCCTCTAGCTCTTGTGAGTTTTTCGATAGTCTGAAGGCAGTTAGCTGAAGAGCTTGGAGGTTTTGGTGATACCTTTCCAAGTGGGGCTGTTTGAGTAGATCTACTCTTAACGGAAGGCTTCTTGGGGTGTCCACCATCCATTCCAGTACCTCTGTGAACCATTCTCTTGTCGGCCAGAAGGGTGCCACTAGAGTCATCCTGGTTCCTTCATGAGCCACAAACTTTTGTAACACTCTGTGTACCACTTTGAATGGGGGAAAGGCGTACACGTCTAGATGTGTCCAATTCAGAAGGAACGCATCTATGTGGATTGCTTCGGGGTCTGGGACTGGAGAACAGTAAGTCTCCATCCGTCTTGTCTGCGCTGTTGCAAAGAGATCTATGCAAGGGCGCCCCCAGATTCGCCATAGACTCTTGCAACTTCCTGATGGAGAGTCCATTCTGTTGTCAAGACTTGATGTTTTCTGCTCAGGATGTCTGCTCTCACATTCTTTTCTCCCTGAATGAAGCGTGTTACCAGAATATCACGTTTTTTTCCTTTTTGTCCAGAGGAGCAGTTCTCTTGCTGCTCTGTACAGAGAGACTGAGTGAGTCCCGCCTTGTTTGCTGATGTAGGCAACGCCGTTGTGTTGTCGGAGTTGACCTGTACCACTTTGTTCCGGACTACGCTCTCTAATTCCTTGAGAGCTAGGAAAACTGCAGTCAATTCTTTCAGATTGATGTGGAACTTTACTTGCTCCTTGTTCCAGAAGCCCGAGACTTCTAACTTCCCCAGTGTTGCTCCCCAGCCCGAGTCCGAGGCGTCGGAAAACAACACTAGGTCTGGGTTCCTCTGCTCTAGGGAGAGGCCTTCCTGGAGCTTGACGGGATCGTTCCACCACTGTAGATAGTGTTTCATGTCGTTCGAAACAGGAATACACATTGACTCTAGTGTCTTCTTCTTGTCCCAATGCTGATTTAGATGAAACTGCAGAGGGCGTAGGTTCAGTCTTCCCAAGGAGACAAACTGTTCTAGCGAGGAAAAGGTCCCAGCAGACTCATCCACTCCCTCGCAGAGCACTTCTGTTTCTTTAGGAAGTTTCTTATTTTCTCTAAAGCTTGTTCCGTTCTCAATGTGGACGGAAAAGCCCGAAAAACCTGACTCTGAATCCTCATCCCCAAGTACAAGATTTCCTGGGATGGGATCAGTTGGGATTTCTGGTGGTTTATCAGAAGGCCTAGGTCTTCTGATAATCGAATTGTTTTCTGAAGATTCTCCAGACAGTTGGCGTAGGAATGGGCTCTGAGGAGCCAATCGTCCAGATACAATGAGGCTCTGATGCGTTTCTTGTGTAGCATTGCTGCTACGTTGCTCATAAGTTTTGTGAAAATTTGAGGTGCGGTATTTAGACCGAAACAAAGAGCTCGGAATTGAAATGTTTCTGTCTTGTAAACAAATCTTAGGTACTTTCTGGAGTTTGGGTGGATCGGGACGTGAAAATAAGCATCCTGGAGATGCAACGAAACCATCCAGTCGTCTCGTCTGACTGCAGCAAGAACTGATTTCGTTGTCTCCATAGTGAATTTTGTTTTCTTCACGAAAAAATTCAGGGAACTCACGTCCAAAATCGGTCTCCATCCGCCCGAGTTCTTGGGGACCAGGAATAATCGATTGTAAAACCCCGGAGATTCCAGGTTCTGAACTCTTTCTATTGCTTCCTTCTGAATTAGCATAGAAACCTCTTGTTGTATCGCTAGAGTCTTGGACTCCTCTCTGTACTTGGCTGACAGATCGATCGGTCTTTCTGCTAAGGGGGGTTTTTTCCAGAAAGGGATCTTGTATCCTTCTTTGAGAAGCTGAAGTAGAACCCAAGGATCTGCTCCCTTTTTCTCCCATGTTTGCCAGAAATTTTTGAGTCTGGCTCCTACCACTGTCTGAAGAAGAACTTTGTCAGACTTTATTACTTCCTCCTCTGAAGCCTCTTTTCTTGGAGTTTTTTGTAATAGGTCTTGCATTCCCTCTCCTGAGGGATCTACCTCGAAAGGGCCGAGAACTACGTGGTAGAGGAGTGGTTTCTTTAAGTTTCTGTCCTGCAAAACTTGACGGAAACACTCTCCTTGCTGCTTTAGTCATCAGATCTTGTGTCGCTTTTTGAGTCAGAGCTGAGGATACTTCTTTTACCAAACTATGCGGAAAAAGATGAGTCGAAAGGGGAGCGAAAAGCAGTTCCGCTCTCTGAGTGAGCGTTACTCCACTCGAAAGAAAAGAACAAAATTGGGCCCTTTTCTTCAAGATTCCAGCTGAGAAAAGGGCTGCTAGCTCGTTCGACCGTCTCGAAGCGCTCTGTCAATGCATGACCTAAGGTGAACGAGTTCTTCCGTTTTGGTAGACTTCAAGTTTTCACAATTTTCTTTCCCAACGAACCCAGAGTCCAGTCTAGGAAGTGAAAGACTTCGAAGGCTCTAAAAATCCCTTTGAGGAGGTGGTCCATTTCAGAGGAAGACCAAAACACTTTCGTCTCCCCCATGGGCCGTCCGACGAGAAGAGTCCACAAGACTAGAGAAGTCCCCATGGGAAGAAGCTGGAACTCCCAAACCTAGGACTTCTCCAGTGTCGTACCAGATGCTGGATCTGCAAGCTAATCTGGCCGGAGAAAATGAGAAAGCTGTTTTTTCCCTGGTCTTTCTTAGAGTCATCCATTCCTTCATTAATTTCAAGGCTCTTTTCGAAGAGCGCGATAATACCATCTTCGTAAAGTCGGATTCTTTAGAAGCCTTCCCTAAAGTGAACTCTGAAGGTGGAGAACGAGGGGCAGCTGGCACAAAACTTTCTGAAAAAGTTCCGCAAAAACTTTCATAAGCCTTTTAAGATCTGCTGAAGGTTGTAGATCTGTTTGATATTCTTCCTCGGAAACGACTTGCATCTGATCAAAAGGAGAATGGGGGATGTCTTCATTCCTTTCTTCTGATTGAGGACACAACTGATGTAGCGATGTCATGTTGCGTTTGTGCATCCTGCTGTCCAGTTTCTTGATGCCTGGAGTCTTGTCGTCCAGTACCTTGATGCCTGGTGTCCTGGCGTCCTGTCTCATGACGATTTTCGTCCTGGCGTCTTGCTTCAAGACGTTTTTCGTCCAGGCGTCTTGCTTCAAGACGTTTTTCGTCCTTGCGTCTTGCTTCAAGACGTTTTTCGTCCTGGCGTCTTGCTTCAAGACGTTTTTCGTCCTGGTGTCTTCCTTCAAGACTTCTTTCGTCCTGGCGTCTTGCTTCAAGACGCTTATCGTCTGCTGTCTTGCTTCAAGATGTTTTTCATCCTGGCGTCTTGTTTCAAGACGTTTTTCGTCCTGTTGTCGTGCTTTAAAACGTTTTCGTCCTGGCGTTTAACAGTAAGAGTAGCAGGTGATATGACTGCATAAGAGAGGAGAGTTTCTGCTTAAAATCTTGCAGTACGGAAAACTGTGGAGCTTCTTGCTGCTGGGAACAGACTAGAGAAGTTGCAAAGTCAATCTCTCTCTCTTCATTCTGTTCGTCTTGAGATGAAAGGCCTGAAGAACGCCAATCCGAAGGAGGAGGCAGGAGCATGCACTGAAGGCATCCAATCGTCCGATGCTTCCTTTACTCCTACCAAAGACGACGGCCGCCTGTGCGGTATCTTACGTCTTATATTGGTAGGAGAGCAAACATCGGAGACGAAAGGGAAGCGAACAGGAGTTGTAGCACGCACCGAAAGTCTCCCTTCGTCCGATCCTTCCTTACTTCCTGCCAAAGACGACGGCCGCGTTGTGCGACATCATGCGTCTTGATTTGGCAGGAGAGCAAGCATCGGAATCGAAAGAGAAACGATCCGGAGTTGCAGTTTGCACCGAAGGTTTCCCCCTTTCCAATATTTCCTTGCCTCCTACCAAAGACGATGGTCGCCTGTGCGACGTCTTACGTCTTAATTTGGTAGGAGAGCAAATATCGGAACCTGAAGGGAAGCGCTCGGGGCTGCTCCAATGACTACATCCTGGACGCTCTTGACGTATATCGTCCTGGCGTCCAGTATCAAGACGCTCGGCGTCCTGGGATTTCCTTTTAATGGGTCTGGATTTAGAAGTCTGACGCCAGCCCCGTCTGGGTACTGCGTCGTCCAGAAGACGAAGAAAAACACTTTAACCTCGCCTTTCCTATAGCGAGGGTGAGCGTCCTGGGGATCGTCTACAGGTACGCTCGAGGGGACGACCTTCCCCCCACCCCGCTGGGAGACTAAAAACCTCTCGCCTCCCTTCGCGGTCGACTTTCCTTCTCACAGGGGTTGGTGAGCTTGGAAGAGGTCTAGGACTAGGAGCACGACAAGTCCGAGCGGCCGCACCCTCCACTGCACTTGCACTAATTTCACTATTCACTTTAATATCTCTCATATTAGACCATAATTTATCCCTGTCTTGTGCCAGGGATTCTACCCGTTGACCAAGGGCTTGAATGGCCGTCATCATGTCCTGTAATGATGGACTTTTACCTGTTTCTGACAAATGGATTTGGTAATGATACAACAGGAGGAGGATCATAGGATTATCGAGGGATAGTAGAGAACTATCTATTCCTTGACTGTCTATGGAGGAGCGAGACAAGGTCTTCTTCGCTCTCCTTATCCTATCCTTCTCTAATTTACGCACATAGCGGTAATATTCAATCCATTCAGTCTCAGGCAAGCCCACACATTCATCACATCTATCACCTATCTCACAAACTTTTTTTCCTCTGCATTTACTACAAATAGAATGAGGATCTAAAGAGGATTTAGCAAGTCTAGTCTTGCAACCTTTCACACACATTCTCAAACTTGAAGCAGAATCAGACATGATGAGAAATCAAAAAGAGAGATAAAAAACAAGCAAAGGTCAAACCAACAATATCGAAACGAAATCAAAATCCAATCAAGCGAAAGCCAAAGCCAAAGTGTACTTCACCAAATAATACTGCAAAAGACACGGGCTATAACGAGCGAAGTTCCAACGATGTCACCGTAGCGGCGGCAGGGAAGATCTGAGGAATAGTTGGTATGGTGCTACGTACCTGGTAGAGGGCGCACAGGTGGTGCACCTGACTACCCAATCGGCGATTGCCGCGAGTTTTGAAATTCTGCCGTGACGTCAGGGACGTAAGCTATATATATAACTACCAGGTGAGTTAGATGTTTGAAATTCTACTTTTAACAAATTCTCCACAGGTGTCGGACTTTTCGGTGTTACTACCATGAAACCTCAGACAGACTACTGATGATAGCTATAAAAGGGAATGGGATAACTGCAAAGAAAAAAATTCTACACCCTCTTAAAATGCAAGGACAACCCAAAACTGTTTCATGGGAATCCCTAAGATCCCCAGCCTTTCTGTACACCTCCCACAATTCCTGGTCAGGAATGGAAGAAGGCAAGAACTGCAATAACCTCCTCTTCCTTTCTTTGGTGTTCACAAAGACCCCTGGAAATTAGGTGTAGCCTATCAGTAACACTAACAACCCTGTTGATTCAAACAACTAGGTTCAAAACATTGTATAAAAGTTCTCCTCTAACACTTTCTACGCAAGTTCCATCTGAGAAGAGTGGGCTAGTAGCATCAGCAGTAGCGATCCCAATTATACTTGTAAAAAAAACAGGTTAATAGAACATCAGAGTTTAAATTAGGATGAGTTGTCTATTTTTATGATATGTATTTACACATACATCAAAATAATAATCATGACCATTCAACATGTCAGGGATGTTTCACTTTTACAAGTAGTGCTCAAACTGTTTTGAAAGGGATTTGGCATTCAGTTTCTCCATTTAATTTCAGTGTTGACACTAGAAAATGTACGCAATGTTTGTACTTTGTGTGAGGACATACTTAAGTATAATGTATGAACTACTTACCATATGGTGAACCCATTAGGAAGAAAGCTTCTGGTTTAAAAATCAGTTTTGGATATATAAGAGAAGGCTGTCCAGTTCCCTGGCCTCCCATGACATAATTTATTGATGAGGAGATCGACTCATTACTATGTCGTTCATGGGGACTAAACTCTTCCTGCGGAAGATAACCAAGAGAGAAATTACAAATTAAGTAGTCATTTTTATAAATTTATCTCCATACCTTAAACGAGTTAATCCTCACCAATGACACAGAGCTGCCAAGATAAAATAGAGAAATCTATTTAGGAGCATTCAATCCCACATGGAATTTTTGAAGTTAAAACGCTTGAAATGCAACTTCATACCTTCCAGGATGTATTGTTACTAAAGGCAAGTCTCAAAATTTACACTTTTTCAAAAGCAAATATGCATTTACTTTTACTCACTAATTCTCATCTTTTTCCTTTTTCTATGTAAAAATCTACCAAATGTTCATTATTTATTTCTACAGTTATGTTTATAACTGTAGTGTGTATATATACGTATAGATATATAATATATATTATGTTATATATATATATATATATATATATATATATATATATATATATATATATCTATATATTATATATACGTATATATATATATATCGAGCATTCTAATACTACACACATCCTGGAAGAAAGTCATATCATGATGCATTTAAGCAGCTTTCAATGAGTCATTTTCATTATGACATTAACTACGTGCAGGAAACATCTAACAAGGGCAAGCAGGTGAGGTATTATGGTAATCAATAACAAATGATAGTCAATGAAACTGAATACTATATGCAGTCACTTTCAAGTGGTACATGGATTCCTTTAATATGTTTCTAACTTTCCAGGTATTACACCACACATTTCTGCTAACTTCTGCTTTGCTTCTTTCAACTATAATCTTTATTGCATGATATAAATATGTAATAAAATTATATGTATATGTTAGACAATCTAACAAGAAATTATCAGAAAAGGATAATTTCCTCATACTAAAACTGAAAACTACATATGAACATGGCAGTGCTTCCCCAACCACTATACTATAGTGACTACCCAAAGTATCTGACATCCTGATAAACAATAAGCATCTGAAATTTTTAGAACGTACTTTCATATCACTATATCTGTCATATTTATTCTTTAAACACTTCAAGATGTCGTAAATTTCCATTTTTCTTAAAAATAGTGTAAACAAGAAATATGGAAGTTTCATCCTAATTACTTCTCAGCTCATTTTCAATATAAAATTACTGGATAATCCTACATGAAAAATGATAAAAGAGAGTAGCAACTAATTTAAATTAAAATATCTGCAAAATTAAGGAAATGAGTAACAAACCATACCTTTGATATTGGAGATTCCTCCCCTTCTTTTTGCTCTTTCTCTTCATGCGACTGATGCATTAGAAGGTCAAAAAGAATCACTGATCCTAGAGAGTGACCACCCAAAGAAACCAGACCCTTAAAGGAAGGGTTTCTCTCGCAAAATAAGTTGAAGAGCCGATTCAGTTCAGATGCCACTGTGTCCATGATATGCTGAGAAATTTTTTAAAAATCTATAAGCGATAACTAAAACAATCTGCATATTGATTCATTTTATAATTACAAGAAATAGTATAATCACATAAAAAATCTCTTCTACAAAATCTTTTTCCAAACAACCATTACAGTTTACTACCTGTCTTTTATCCAAAAAGATACTATGTAAAAATATCCAACATTAAAAACAATCAATATTTCTTGGCTTAGAACAACTTTATACACACTAAGAAATGCTATTTTATGGTATTTTATTTAATTCCCAACTGGACGAAATAAAATAAAGAATGGATATCACAGAGGTTATGACAAGATAAGTAGGATGAGTGAGCTGCTCAACAAAAGGTAAATTCCTTCTGCTAAAGGAGCTCCAATCTGTGGCATACAGAGGTAAGCACTCCATGTTAAATTTTTTATTACTAGTAGTACTGTACAAAACATACCATTACTTCAAATAAAACAAAAGATTAAGTGAAGCAAGGACTGGATGCATCCATCCCATGACTATTAGGGCTGAGTAGATAATATTTCTGGGCTCAGCTCGTGTCGCTGCGCGAAATATCCTTTAATCTATTATTTCTAGGGTAAATGTACTAACACATACCAGAGAATAAATAAAATAAAGAAAAAGGTCAGTATAACTGACTCGCTCACCCTCCAAGAGGGTGTCGGTATGAACACTAGGCGAGTGAGACCACTACCACGAGCCAAATACCAATAGAAATCTCCCACAACAAAAACCCTCCATGAGGAGAGCCGACCCACAGAGTGAGCAGCTCGTACTACTACTACTCCATCCCATGCTGCCGACTGCTGCGCCTCTGGTGGTCATCCTTTTCAGTTAGCGCACACGAGTCACACGTGATATTTTTCTCTCTGTGTTTTTTGTGCCCTTTCGTTGGATTTATCTATGATGGAGCGTGCAGCTATTGCAGCAGCTAAGTTAAGTACTCAGTATTTATGGTTAGTTGGTTTTTTCCGGCCCTCAGTCAGTATTTGCCGTTTTTTAGGTATAAATACGAACTCGGGGTCGGAAGCATGGCAGCATAGTTCTGCCGCGTGGTGGGTTCGTTCTCGGTCTCCCATACCTAGAACATCCCCTTATCTATATACGCATCTATATTTATTATCCATTTTACTTAGGGTACTGTATACTCAGGTTTGTCATGCATGCATGTCTTTTACCTTATGTAGGCTTTTCTTTCCAGACCCTAGTTCCCGGCTCTTAGTATCGGCCTCTGACTAGCTTTGAGTGGTAGACTTTCCTTCGGGTTAGTCGTACACTCCTGGATTTTTTCTCCTACTATATTGTTTTCTTTCTTTTATTTTATTTTATTATACCATGTATTTTGTTGTGGCTAGGTTAGTTAGGCGTCTGGCTTAGCCTAGGTCTGGCTCCTTGAGCCTATGCTACCGCTCATCAGTTCGGGGCTTCCCTATAGCATCTCTCTGATCAGTCGGTTTTGGCCCAGTAGGTCTCCATGCTACCGCTTTTCAGTCAGTTGCTTCCCGATAGCATCTCTATGATCAGTGGTTTGGTCCTAGGCTTAGTTGTCTATTTTAGTCTTACCGCCTCGTGGTCACTACGCGATCACGAGACAGCCAGACGCCTGCCCAGTCCCCTTCCCCCCTCCTCCCGCTCTTCCATAGAGTCGGGGGAGGGTGGGTCGGTCTGCCCACGCTCGCTCCACATACCCGAGCATGCCTCCCTCTCTCCCCCCAGGCGGAGGGGCCAGGGAGACGGGACAGACCCAGACTGGACGTGACCTCTCCGGCTTCTCGGTACGGCCACCGGGTGGTGATGGGTGGGGGGTGGAGGGGTACTGGCCTTTACCCCCCATCCGTTGCTTCCTTGTCGCTCCGGTTCGCTCGAGCCTGTATGTCTCCTCGCTCTTCCCGACCTTGCTAGGACTCCTTTCCTGATCGGAGTCCTGGCATCCAGCGGGAAGATGTTAGTCCACCCAGTAGAGTGGACCGGAACATACAGTGGGTCCCTGCTAACCTTACCGCATTGCTGAGTTACTAAACTCCGCTACGCACTGGACTTGGTCCGGCGTTCGTTTGAGTTTTAGGTTTAAGGCGTTATTAGATTAACTATAAGTTTATCTTAAGTACCTTAAACCTTTTCCCCCCCTCCCTTCCCTTACATGTCTTACCGGATATCTCCGGGATTATAGCCTATTCAGGCGAGGCAGGGGGGGGTTATGCCCAAAATTTTTTCTGAGCTCCGGCATGCAACGGAGAGTTCAGTTCTTCTGTCCTTTAGCCTGTAAGTGTTATTCTTTAAGATACTCATGTATCTTCCCACTTACAGGCCACCAACTGTGAGCATCCGGGATGCGCTGCCACACTTCAGGACCCATGTGGACACGAAGTTTGCCGGTCCCATGCTCCATGCGCGAGCTGCACGGGGACATCCAGGTCTGGTACCATGAGACGTGTACCATAGTTACGATCTGGTGAGCCAGCTTTTAGAAGGGGTGAGTATCCCATCTCCGGTAGCTGCTCCGCTTCTGTTTTAGTGCTTAAGTTTTCATCATCCACTTTAACTTAAGGCATCTAAGTTTAAGTTATATTTTAAGTTTTAGTTTTAAGTGATTCTTAAATCTAATCTACGCCCTCTCTTCCAGGCGCCGGCAGTGAAGGATACCGCACTGGCAACCCTGCGGGCCTGGGTCGGCGGTTTGGGAAGAACGCCGCCAAGGGTATGCCCTACATCTTGGAGAATGCAGAAGCGGTTGGCGCTGTTAATCTTCCCCGGAGGCAAGGCGACAGGATACGTCGACCCAGTAGAGGCGGCCCCTACTATCGCCTTCATCCAACAACAGCTGGCTGCCTCATTAACTGATCAAGACCAGGATATCTCCACGGACGTCGCGACTCTAGATATTAATGTGGAACCTATGGTAGGTGTAGACGACCTGTTGGTCGAGGTAAGTAGGGTGGACACCCAAGGGTCACCCTTGGGTGTAACTGTTTCTTCTACTCCTGCAACCTCTCCATCCTTCCAAGGCTTTACAGGTGATGAATTATATACTCCTCCTGACGCTTCGGTTAGACCTAAGGTCAAAGGTCAAGCAGTGAAATCCTTGACTAAGACGTCGTCGTCGTCTAAGAAGTCGACTTCGGGCGTCATCCTCCTCATGTAAGTCTTCCGGCTGCGAATCCCGGAGCAGACAGGTCTAAAGCTTCTAGCTCCGGCTCTAAGTCCTCGAGGAGTAAATCCTCCAGAGAGAGATCTCGCACCCCGGCAGGGTCACCAGTTCCGCTACCCTTGGTTCCGATTCAGAGCCACCCCTCCACCTCCGCAGCAGCTCCGGCCTTGGACTCCAATGCTGGCCTGTTGCAACAGGTGGGCGACCTGGTTGGGTCCCTAAAGAGTAGCATGGAACAAATGATCTCTCGTCTGTCGGATAGGATTACTTCCCAAGACTCCATTATAGCCGGACTGAGAGAAGCCCCTCTAGCCTCTCCTCCACTTTTCCAATACGAGTGGAACTCAGCTTCCTCCGTATGACTCGCTACCTCCGTTCTCGATGAACAATCCATGGAGAGTAGCTTCATACGCCCCCTTCCAAGACGGTCTCATTTCCATACCGGAATTCGGAACTCGAAGGATAGAGGACTTCGAGTTCTTCCCGGAAGACCTCCAGCCTCCGTTCATAGGCTACGCAAGGCTTACAGCTTCAGCCATGGTTCGGGATGATAGGGTACCAAAGGAGACAGTCCTCTATTCACGAGACCAGGCTCAGAGAGAATGGTCTCAGATGTTTAGAGGACATGGATTGTTCTAATACCAGGATACAACCTTTCAAGAGTCCCTTTACCATTTTCACAATGGATGAGAGTACCCCGCTCCCGTTCCTGACAAAGATCGCGAGGTCTACCATCCCAGCGGCCCAGAAGGGGGAACCCATGCCTCAATTGAAGGAAGCAGATCCCACATCTCCGTTGCTCCCCTCAGCCGGAGAATTGTGGGAGGACTTGCCAAACACCTTCTCAGCTGGCAAACTCAAACCGGACTGTGCTATGGAGCAGTTTGGTGAAAAGCTACCCAGGCTCCCAGATGGCCTTATTCAGGCTGAATTTGACGCGAAATCGCGATTAGCCAGATCAATTAACTCTATGGCTATGTCCGAGGTAGCAACCATAGCTTATGGCTCAGAACCGCTTTTTAAGCTCATGACCAAAGCCCTGACTCAAACGGTACAGTCGGATATGTTTGAGTTTGCCACTGCTAGAACGAATTGTAGGAAGCATGTCCTACAAGAGGCAACCATTCGACATGAGCCGAATAGGATTACTCTCGTCTAAACATCTGGGGAGCATCTCTTCCCAGAAGCTATGGTGAAGGAAGTCCAGTCAGAGGCTACGAGGCTGAACCAGAGCCTTAAGGACCGTTGGGGCCTTACGGCTAAGAGGAGACAAGACCTAACACCTAAAGGTAAGGACAGAGGAAACCTAGGCGTTTCCATCCTTACCAGAAAAAGCAGCCACGCTTTCCTCAGCAAGTTCCAGCGGTGCCCTTAGTGCAAACAGCCCAACCTTCCACCTCTAAGGCTCAATCACAGCCAATTTATGTGATATCCCCTCAGCCTCAGCCCTCCACCTCTTACGCCATCTCTCCAGCTACAATCAAGCCTTCGAGAGTCAAGCTTCACAGAAGTATGACCGCTCGGGTAAGGGAGGCAGAGGTAAGCGTTCCTTTCGTGGGAGAGGATCGGGAGGCCCCTTTAACAGGGGAAAGCACTTCAGAGGAGGCCGAGGCGGTTACCAGAACCAATGAAGAACTTCAGGTAGGAGGGAGGCTGTTTCACTTTCGCCACCGGTGGAACTTCAGCGAATGGGCTCAGAGCATAGTGTCAAAAGGCCTGGGTTGGAGCTGGTTGACGAACCCACCTCCATCCAGACCTTTCCGTCAACTTCCTTCCAAAGAATTGACAGAGTACGCAGAGGACCTCCTTCAGAAAGGAGCTATAGCGAGAGTCAAGAGATTAAAATTTCAAGGTCGCTTGTTCAGCGTGCCAAAGAAAGGCTCACAAAAAAGAAGGGTAATCTTAGTCTTGTCCCCGCTTAACTTAGCCATCCGCTGCGACAAGTTCAAGATGCTCACGATCTCACAGGTGCGGACCTTACTTCCCCGTGGTCCGTCAACCACCTCTATCGATCTTACAGACGCCTACTATCATATCCCTATTGCAAGACACTTCCGTCCGTATCTGGGTTTCAAGATAGGAGACCAGGCATTCTCCTTCAAGGTAGTTCCCTTCGGACTCAACGTGGCACCCAGGGTGTTCACGAAACTAGCGGAAGCGGTAGTGCAACAACTCAGATCACAAGGGATTATGGTAGTAGCGTATCTCGACGATTGGTTGATCTGGGCTTCAACAGTCGAGGAATGCAACAGAGCTACACTGAAAGTGATTCAGTTCCTGGAATATTTAGGCTTCAAGATAAACAGGACCAAGTCAAGGCTCACTCCAGAGTCAGACTTTCAGTGGCTGGGCATTCAATGGAATCTATTCTCCCATACTCTGTCGATTCCATCAACCAAAAGGAAAGAAATAGCGAAGTCAGTCAAGCAATTTCTAAGTCACAAACTGGCGTCAAGGAGAGCTCAGGAGAGGATCCTGGGTTCTCTCCAGTTTGCATCAGTGACGAACGTCTTAATGAAAGCCAAACTGAAAGACCTAACCAGAATCTGGCGCTCACGAGCAAATGTCAGGGCCAGGGACAAACTATCCTCAGTCCCTCTGATTCTAAAGAATCGTCTTCGGCCGTGGGCGAAAGTCAAGAATTTGTCAGTGTCAGTACCCCTTCAGTTCCCTCCACCAGGGATTACCATCCACACAGACGCGTCCTTAAGCGGTTGGGGAGGGTATTCACAGGTCCAAAAGGTTCAAGGAACTTGGTCACCTCAGTTCAGTCAGTTCCATATAAACGTACTGGAGGCAATGGCAGTGTTCTTGACTCTAAAAAGGTTGCGCCCACCAAAGTACTCACCACATAAAGCTAGTTCTGGACAGCGCAGTGGTAGTACATTGTATAAACAGAGGAGGCTCCAAGTCACGTCATCTAAATCATGTGATGGTAGCCATCTTCTCCCTGGCAGACAAGTTCAGTTGGCATCTCTCCTCCACTCACATAGCTGGAGTGAGAAACGTCATAGCAGACGCGTTATCCCGATCAGTGCCCCTAGAGTCGGAATGGTCACTGGACAACAGTTCGTTCCAATGGATCCTTCAAAGAGTCCCAGGGCTACAGGTGGATCTCTTCGCATCTCAAGTGAATCACAAACTTCCCTGTTATGTAGCCCCCAACCTGGACCCTCTGGCCTATGCCACGGACGCCCTGGCTCTAGACTGGAACAACTGGAAGAAGATTTATGTCTTTCCCCCAGTGAATCTTCTTATGAAAGTTTTAAACAAACTCAGGACGTTCAAGGGTCAAGTGGCTCTAGTAGCCCCAGACTGGCCGAAGAGCAATTGGTATCCCCTAATTCTGGAGCTGGGCCTTCGTCCTCTTCGGATCCCCAATCCCAAGCTCTCCCAGTCAGTACAAACGAAGACTGTGTTCGCTTCCTCAGGGATTCTCAAAACCCTAACTTTATGGATTTCATGAAGTTTGCGGCAAAAAGAGATGCGAATATTGACCCTCAGAATATTCTCTTCTTGGAATCCGATAAAAGGGATTCAACTTTGAGACAGTACGATGCTGCTGTCAAAAAGTTAGCAATCTTCCTGAGAGAATCTGATATTAGAATCATGACAGTTAATTCAGCTATATCCTTTTCAGATCCTTATTTGAAAAAGGTTTAGCAGCTAGAACGATTTACGACAAACAAGTCAGCCTTGAAAAAGATATTTCAATTTGGGTTCAACATAGACTTGACGGATTCCTACTTCTCGTCTATTCCTAAGGCATGTGCTAGACTTAGACCTTCTGTAAGGCCTACGTCAGTTTCATGGTTCTTAAACGATGTTCTAAAACTGGCTTCAGAAACCGACAATGACACATGCTCGTTTATAATGCTCTTAAGGAAAACCCTGTTTTTATTAAGCTTAGCTTCAGGAGCAAGAATTTCAGAACTGTCAGCTTTATCCAGAGATCCGGATCATATTCAATTCCTTCCCACAGGGGAAGTACTACTTTCTCCGGAACGTAGCTTTTTAGCAAAGAATGAAGATCCTTTGATGAGGTGGGAACCTTGGAAGGTACTACCCCTTCCACAAGATGTATCTCTTTGCCCAGTTACAACCTTACGAGCCTTTCTGTCCAGGACCTCCTCATCCTCATCGGGTCCCCTCTTTAAGAGGGAAAAAGGTGGTACTTTATCCATTAAAGGCATCAGGCAGCAAATCCTGTACTTTATTAAGCAAGCCAATCCTGACTCTTTCCCGAAAGCACATGATGTTAGGGCAGTAGCCACCTCAATTATTATTTCCAACACATGAACTTCGATGAGTTGAAAAAGTATACCGGATGGAAATCGCCGACAGTGTTCAAAACGCCATTACCTTAAGTCCTTGGAAGCTCTGAAATTTTCAGCAGTAGCAGCAGGAAACATAGTTTCCCCTGATTCTAGTTAATTTGTAGTAGAAGATTCAGTCCTCCTTTCTACCTGCTTCACCCAACAGTTCGTCTATTCCTACCGTGTTCATTTACATTCACCTGGTGTCTTAGCTGCTTTTATGATGATGTAGTGGGTGCCCCTTAGTTTTTGCTAGGGACACTCACAGATGATTATGGATTTTGATCTCATGGATGTTACCCCTTATTTTTATGCTAGGGGATACATCTCATTTATAATGGTTACGGGTTTTGTATATTAAGTCATATGCATTCCTTATATATTATCATTGTTGCTTAATTTGTTCATTTGACTACTCTAATTGCTATTATATTTGATACATGCCTTTACACAGATACCATTTTGTTACATGTAAGCCATTTACCTCTGTACATATGTAAATTACCTTAGGATAAGAAACATGTTTAGAATTAAGGGTAATTTAAGCATATTTCTATTTTGTATCACTGTGTATTTGTATCTTTTTAGCAATTATATTCTTTTTTATATTTACTTTATTTTTATTTGAGACCTATTCTGATTTATTTTATTACTTTTGTTTACAATCTTGTGCTATTTCTCTGGTACGATTTCGCGCAGCGACACGAGCTGAGCCCAGAAAAGGGATTTTGACGTAAGGAAAAATCTATTTCTGGGCGATTGGCTCGTGTCGCCAGCGAAATCCCACCCTACCCTTCCCTTCGCCCAAGATTGTCTGCTAACTTCAGGATGGCCACCAGAGGCGCAGCAGTCGGCAGCTCACTCTGTGGGTCGGCTCTCCTCATGGAGGGTTTTTGTTGTGGGAGATTTCTATTGGTATTTGGCTCGTGGTAGTGGTCTCACTCGCCTAGTGTTCATACCGACACCCTCTTGGAGGGTGAGCGAGTCAGTTATACTGACCTTTTTCTTTATTTTATTTATTCTCTGGTATGTGTTAGTACATTTACCCTAGAAATAATAGATTAAAGGATATTTCGCTGGCGACACGAGCCAATCGCCCAGAAATAGATTTTTCCTTACGTCAAAATCCCTTATTTAGGATAGGAAGGCTTTCCCGAAAATCTTAGGCTATGTTAAACAAAGCGTTTGTGTAGAAATGATTTATTACAGGGATTAAATGGGTGATGATAACATTACATATAAGCCAATATAAAAGTGCTGTTACAGATGCTTCTCTGATGAATGCCATCTTCTAAACTGATTATAAAATCAGAAGTTAGCTATATTCTTGGGAAGCTTAAATTTAAAGTCAGTGGCCTTTGTAGGCTTGCTCTATATGTACTATAGGGGTTTATCATCTTAGTTACTTAGAAAATAAAATTTTAAAAATAAGTACAAAATTGCAAAAACCATTACATATAGTATGTTGTTTTCAAAACTGAAAATATATGATAATTTTCATGATACAATTAATTATTTGGATACTTACCTATAGTTAAAGTTAGTTTATATCTTTGTGCCATTAGGTGCTATTGGCAATCAAAATAGTAAAACAAAATAACACTTGGCAAACCCACTATGACTGCCTCTCTAATCACCTGTTTCCCACAAGGTGGTCTTGGAATGTTTACATCTGTCAGAATTCTTCGTGACCACCCACTTAATCTTATCACAAAAATTCTCATTACAGGCAGCCCCCGCCTATTGGCGGCCTTGGATGTCGGTGATCCAGTTTTAAAACACTTGTCTAGCAATGACGATAACTGGATTTTTGGCGCCGATACGCTCCGATCTCTGGTTATCGGTACCGATACCCACTTAACAGTGGCGCCCAATAAGCACTGTTATTGTAGATTTTTAGTTATTGGCGATTTTCAGTTATCGTCATCCCATCGAGAACAGAACTCCTCCCCCGCCCCACACCCCAATGACTGGGGACTGCCTGTACAGTGGTCCCCCCGTATTCACAGGGGATGCGTACCAGACCCCCCCTGGAATAATTAGAATCTGCTAATGTTTGGCACCCCTATAAAAATGCTAAAAACAGCCTATTTTGTTAGTTAAAACTCAATAAAAACCCACTAAAAATGTTTATACTTGGTTTTTTTAATATAGTTTTATCACAAAAAGTGCATTTTATGATGAAATTGATAAAAAAAACCAGGATTTTGTGGATATTTCTCTTAGAAAAATACCGCAAATGTGCGAATTTTCCGCGAATAATGCGGGGAAACGTTCCCAAGAGAAATCCGCAAATGTGTGAGTCCACAAATCCAGAGAACGCGAATACAGGGGGTCCACTGTATTTAGAATGAATCTTACCTACTGTCGAAATAGCTGACTACCACACTGAATGAAGATGGTGGGTTAGTGCAGTCAACAGGGTAAAAAGAACTCTATCTCTTAAAGTATTAGAGACTCCTGTGCTCGAGTTGACTGCCCACAACTGACAGTCCAAAACTAAAGACAACTACCACCTTCGTGCTCCCAAAATTCAACAGTGGGATTTCCTAACAACTAACAATACGACAGAAAGCAAGTTACTATCATATCTGATTCAGGAAAGGTGTCCCTGCTGCAATGATAGGACTCAGGGCTTTACAATTAATGCTAAACTTGAGCATTTCACAAATTATATGAGACAACAAAAGTTACATCTCCCCCTGAGCTGCGTGACAACCTTTTCTAGTGAAAGGTTTTAAAGGAAATAGATATCCTTACGGTACAGAAGCCATGAGGATTATTTGCAAAACTGGTCAAGTTCAGGAATCAACTGTATGTGTACTGACTTGAGCATTCTTGGACCAAGAAGTGTTTGGTCTCCTATCACCACAGATAGTAAACAGCTAAATCCTCCTCTCAAAGGTTTATGTCTATCCAGGTAAACCCTAAGAGTTCTAACTGGACATAACACAGCTACTTCTGGCTTGCCTACCAAAGCAGTTAAATTAAGCACTGTCACAAATTTGGGAAGGGCTTTAACTTCTAATATTTTCTCTAAGCAATGAAAGAAAAGAGCAAAATTGCTACAAGAACAAAGCCACATACAAGAAAGGACTTGATGCTCACTATCACACTTTGCCACAGCAAGAGCTAAAAGAGAGGGTCTTCAAAGTTCTTAAGTGCTGCTTTATCAAAAGGCTCAAAGTGAGGTTGTGTTAGAATCTGGAGGAATTTTCTTATATAAGACTAGTATCTGAAAAGATCTTTCCTGATTGGAAGAAGACAAGGAACTTCTATCACTAGGAAAGGAAGTTAGGGGAACCAATCCCTTTGGTGCCACCAAAGAGCTATCAAAATCACCCTTATGTTCTGTAAAGCTCACCACTTGAAGCAAACCATAAAGGTCTAGATTCGACCATTCTGAAGGATGGCACCAATTGTCCATGCCTGAGGATCCTGGCATGGAGGGCAGTAAACTGGGAGAATTGTGTTTTGGGCATTGTGAACTGACTGGTGTTGGGTCACCCCAAAGGTTCCACAACTTTAGGTAATCCTGAGGAAGAGGAGACTTATCTGACTGAAGACTTGCCCTTTTCTGCTGAGTTGGTCTTTAATAACGATGTTTTTCGCTAGGGCAAACTAAGGTAAAGGAATGATGTTGCAGAGGTCTGTTCAAAGGGGAAGGAAGATTCTTTGCTAGCATGAAAAATATCTCGATCTGTGTCTTCTTGTCATCTTATGTAAGAATCAAGAGGTTGAACTCACAGAAGACTGCAATCAAATTGTCTCCCATTAAATGTTCTGTTTGCGTAAGACCATTCCAAACTGCCAAAAGTTGTAGGTTGCTTACCTTCCAACTCCCTAACATCAAATGTTTCTTAGAATGGCCCTCAATCTGCCTCTGAGACATCTGAGAAAGGTGTAAAGATTCTTGAGGTCTACAGGCCAACCCATTAAAGTTCTCAAAAGTGGTAGAAAATTGTCTACCTATCTGTTGGAAAAAAACCCAAAGAGAGCGAGCTCATTTTCATCCGCAGATAACCAATTGCCTGAATATGAAAAGCATAGATTAGTCATTACTGAACAAAATGGCCAGCTCTGAGGTTAAACATACAACATACTTCTTCACTCCCAAGGTCATCAGAACCAAATTGGTGAGAGCTAACCAGTCATCCAAAAATGATAGAACTACTTTGATACCAAGCAGATTAATCCATCCTGCTAAAAACTCCGAAACACAGGAGAATACTTTCCTTTGACTGAAGGTGTACCGATGAGGAAATAAGTGTCCTACATGTCAACAGTAAACATCCTCTGCTCTTCTGAAAGGCTGCCAGGACCAAACTGAGTGACTCATTGAAAAGGGAGTAATATGAATAAACTTGTTGAGACTGAAATGCCCATGGCTCAATGGATTCCTTGCATAACAGCTGTCCAATCTACCCCTTCAACTCGCAACTTTTCTGCACAAAGAGTGTGGAGAGAAGGATATCCAGAGATATCAGGAAGTTGATAGGGGTAAAAATAACAAAAGGTACAAAGTATCTTTCCCTGAGAACCATCAATACCAAAGGTTCTTCTTGATGCTTTTCCAGACACTTGAAAAATCTGCACACAGCATCCTGAGGATTCACACAGCCTACTTAAGTGGGAGTTCAAAACATCAATCAATTATGATTAAGTTTTTCACATAAATGTGAACCAGATCACTACTGAAGCAGAACTCGAGATTGGTTTGGGAAAGTTTACATAGAACTTACATGCAAAAAAGGCTGTAGAGGCAAGACTCTAGAGGGAAGACTTCAATGGTAGTGTTAAGAATTTTCTAATCTCCTTATTCGAGACATCTTAAGTGGTGGACTTAAACACTTAGGGGTTAAGGAGACAATGATGGGACAAAGTAAAAAACAGCTATCAACGGTCGAGCAGAGCTACTTTATATGATTTGTACACAACTGTTCCTTTACTTTACAACTGAGCTGTAAAAGGAATAAGAAAAATCTCCCACTTGCTTCGGAAGTAGGTCTATCAAGGAGAGGTTTTAACTCTGATGCATCAACAAGAAACAGCCTCTTCAGGACTAATATTTAAAACTATTATCATCATCCTTCTCTCTTATACAGGCAGTCCCAAGTTATTGGGGGGAGGGGGGGGTTCCATTCCTGGGGGTGTGCCGATGAGCGAAAACCGCCATTAACTGAAACTCAGTGATTTATGGTGCCATAATGAGGCTTACAGGCATTGATAACCAGTTATCGGTGCCATAAGAACCCTTATCATAAGCACCCTTAAGGAATGCCATAAGAACCCTTATGACGCCAATAACCAGAACTTGTCCTGCTATGGTGCCATAAATTGCTGATTTTATGGGACTAGGCAAGCGCCATAAAACCGGATCGCTGATAACCAAGTCCGCCAATAACCAGGGAATGCCTGTATATATCTACATACATACAAACATATCTTCATATCCATGCATAATTGAGCTGTGTTGCTAAGAACAAAATACCAAATTCAAAAGATACTTCCACCTCACAATTAGCCCTTTAACGCCGATTGGACGTATTAAACGTCAACGAAAATTGTCTGTTGGGTGCCGAACCGACGTATGGTACATCGACGAAAAAAAGTTTTTTTAAAAATTCGCAGAAAAATAGTTATAGGGCTACTAGGCAAAAATTTTTGAATCAGCACTTTGGGGGATGCTGGGAGCTCACGGATCAAGGCATTGTTTTGTTTACAATCGTTAACTAGGCGCGCAAGCGCGAATTTCTTTCTTCTCGCACTAAAAAGCATCAGCGACACATCTCAGAAATTATTTCATCACTTTGACATAATTTTTGCACCATATTAGCCGTTACATAGAGTATTATATAAGAAAATGTGCACAATTTCATGTAGAATACAACAAAAAACAACTCATGGTTGTAGCTTTTATCAGTTTTGAAATATTTTCATATAAATAATATTAAGTGCAAAAATTTCAACCTTCGGTCAACTTTGACTCTAACGAAATGGTCAAAAAATGCAATTGTAAGCTACAACTCTTATATTCTAGTAATATTCAATCATTTACCTTCATTTTGCAACAAATTGGAAGTCGCTAGCACAATATTTCGATTTATGGTGAATTTATGAATAAAAACTTTTTCCTTACGTCCGCACGGTAACTCTTCCAAAAAAATCATACATTTTTTCATCCGATTGTCGTAATGTTTGCACCATTTTAAATTAGCCGTTACATAAAGTTTTATATATAAAAATGTGCAAAATTTCATGTAGAATACAACAAAAAACAACCCATGGTTGTAGCCTTTATCAGTTTTGAAATATTTTCATATAAATAACAATAAGTGCCAAAATTTCAACCTTTGGTCAACTTTGACTCGACCAAAATGGTAAAAAAAAACCAATTGTAAGCTAAAACTATAACATTCTAGTAATATTCAATCATTTACCTTTATTTGCAACAAATTGGAAGTCTCTAGCACAATATTTTGATTTATGGTGAATTTATGAAAAAAAACTTTTTCCTTACGTCCGCGCTGTAACTTTCGAAAAAATCATAAATTTTTTTGTCCGATTGTCGTAATGTTTGCACCATTTTAAATTAGCCGTTACATAAAGTTTTATATATGAAAATGTGCGTAATTTTATGTAAAATACAACAAAAAACAACCCATGGTTGTAGCTTTTATCAGTTTTGAAATATTTTCTTATAAATATGTAACGATAAATAGAAAAAATTCGTCCTTTGGTCAACTTTAACTTGACCAAAATGGTTGAAAACTGCAATGTAAGCTACAACACTTACAGTCTAGAAATATTCAATCAATTACCTTCATTTTGCAACAAACAGGAAGTCTCTAGGACAATATTTTGATTTATGGTGAATTTTTTAAAAGTTTTTTTTTATGTCCGCGCGTTACGAATTCATGCATCATATTGTGATAATATTTTCTCTGTGTTGCTTTGATCGTTTTGCAATTTGTTATATACCAAAATCATCGCAATTTAATGTATAATACAACGAAAAAATAATTAACTCATTAGCTTTAATCGTTTTGCTCACAGCACGATTTGTATACAATTATATATATAAACAAAAATTTGCACTGTCATATATTCCAATATTTATATATGATAATGATATTTTTTTCATTTCTGATGGTTGCATACTAAATTTCAGGCAATGACAAAAAAAGGAGCCAAAATTAACTCTTAATCTTGAAAATTAAGTGTGCTGTGATTTTTTTTAAAAAACTTTTTTTCTGTTTTGGTGCTCACTCGCGAACGCCGCCAGCATACGGGAGACACTTTCGGAAATACCGGCTCGGCGTTTAAGGGTTAAGCCAAAGTACCTCACCAATTAGAGGAGTTTTTGCTTCCTTGGTCCAATAACTTGAAACTTGCAAGTTGAACAGAGGAAGGTGAAAAAAATTATATTGTATCTAAGTCCTAATCCAGCTCTAAGCAGCTCCAAACACTGGAAGTAGTTGCAGTAGCATCTGAGACCCAGAATTAAAAGTTAAGCTTCCCAGATCGCCTGTAGTTTAGATGAAGCCAGCAACATGCTGGCACATCATCTAGCTTCGTTGGTTCCCAAGAGCTTACTCTACAAACACAGTTGCAAGTACAATACATGTTGGTGCTAGGTGCACAGCTAATTAACACTAAACAGTTTTCTAGCTTTCTCCTTCAACTGTTCATCCCTTTCCCAAAGGCTCTACTTCCATGATAATGCACCTTATCATAATCAATTAACTTCTTACTTGTTTTAACAGGAGCTGACACAGAAGTAAACTAAAGAGTGCCAGTCAACGGAATCATCTTTGGCAAAAGGAAGTGAAAACGAAACAACACAAGCTGCACCTCTTAAATAAATACTAAAGGAGAACCAATCAAATCACAGTTGAAACCCCTCAAGTCTAAACATTGGCACTGAGACGGAAGAAAATGGCGCTCTACAGATGATGACAGCGAGGCAAAAAAACACCAGAGAAGGTAACATACCACAGAGCATCAAGAGATTTCAAAGAATGCCGGTAGTGAGTTCTGACAGTTTTTCAGAGAGGTCAGCAGCTACTATTGCCACCCTCTATGAGACCTCTACTACTCACCCTTAGCAGGGAAAGAGGACAATGTACAATGCCAACTGCTTGGTGTAACGAATGAATAACTCCTCTAAAGACAATGCAGATTCACCTCAGTCGTCTTCAGAATATAGACATGACTCTACTCCCTGATTCCATTGCTCCATCAGCCATATCTCAAACT
Source organism: Macrobrachium nipponense (assembly GCF_015104395.2). Lineage (NCBI taxonomy): Eukaryota > Metazoa > Arthropoda > Malacostraca > Decapoda > Palaemonidae > Macrobrachium > Macrobrachium nipponense. Next base: position 21,725,212 of record NC_087201.1, on the reverse strand, counting down.
TTAAGCAGGTGTCAACAGACATTGATTTTCTGCCAGTTCTCCCTTTGATACCTAAATGAAGTCTGTTTTTAATATACTATACTGGACTAACGACAACCAATAATACCATCTACCAAGTTCTCAGTGAGGTCTTGCTTTGATACCAAGATAAAGTCTGTTTTTAATATAATGTACCATACATACAAATGCCAATATGTAATACTATCATACCAACCACAATATTAATTAGTAAGACAGATACAATTAGAATATCACAGCAACATAAAAATTAAAAAGCCTCAAAATGCATTTTGTGAAATTACCTACGTAATTACTACAGTCACAAAATCTTGAAGAAAGGAATTTATTTTGAGATATCACCAAAACCAATAAAGCACCAATCAAAAGAGTGATGTATAAAGTTATACCAGGAGAGATGACCTTGCAAAGCAAACTCA
>NC_087201.1:21704775-21717275 GCF_015104395.2 Macrobrachium nipponense | reverse complement strand
ATCAGATTGAAGATATGGTATGGAGGAGAGATTCTGAATATTATAAGCGCATATGCACCACAAGTTGGTTGCACAGAAGGAAGAGAAGGGAAATTTCTGGAGAGACATGGATGGAATAATGCAAGAACTGGAAGAGCATGAGAGGGTGATAGTTGGGGCAGATTGAATGGCCATGTCGGAAGTGAAAATGAGGCGATTGGGCGGGTGCATGGGGGCCATGGAATTGGGGAGAGAAACCCAGAAGGAGAGAGTGTAGTGGACTTTGCTGTGTCATTCGACATGGCAATAGTAAACACATTTTTTGAGAAGAAAAGGGAACACCTAATAACATATAGGAGTGGGGAAGATTCTCCCAGATAGACTATTTCTTGTATAAAAGGATAAATCTGGTGGAGGTCAAGAACTGCAAACAAAGTTATTCCAGGCGACCATGTAGCCCCCCAACACAGGCTGCTATGTATGGACTTGAAGTTGAAAAGGGAAAGAAAAACAAGCTAAAGGGATAAGGAAAATTAAATGGTACGAATTACAGAAGGAAGGGGATAAGAAGAGAGAGTTTAAGAGGAGGGTTTTGGAGGATATTGATATAGGGATTGAAGATGTTCAAGAATGGTGGGCACGAAATGCAGCAGTAATAAGAAGGCATGGAAAGGAGCTGCTAGGAGAGACATCTGGTATCATATGGGAAGAAAAAAAAAAAAAGGATAGTTGGTGGTGGGATGAAGACATTGAGGAAAGTAGTAAAAGATAAGAAGGAGGCAAAGAAAACAAAAAAAAAGATGGGGAAGAGTCACAGTCAGGTGGGGAAGACAGAAATAGGTACAGAGAGAAAAAACAAGGTGGTGAAAAAGGTGGTAGCCCAAGCTAAAGCAAAGTCGTATGATGATGTGTATAATGAGCTGGGGACAAAGGAAGGATTAAAGAAGATGATGAAGCTATCAAAGGCTAGAAATAAGAGCACCAAGATATAAACACACATCAAACAAATAAAGAATCAAGAGGGTGTAGTGCTTAGAAAGGAGGAAGACATTGTGAAGAGATGGAAAGAATATTTCGAACAGTTGTTAAATGAAGAAAATAATAGACTAATAAGAGAGGATGGGCAAGTGAACATTGGCATGGTAATGAGGTTTTTCTAGGCAAGAGGTACTAAATGCACTGAAGAAGATGAAGAATGGGAAGGCAACCGGACCAGACATGATCCCGGTGGAGGCATGGAAAAGCATTAGGAGATGAAGGAGTGGATATACTGGTACGATCTATGATAAAGATCCTTGAACAGGAAAGATACCAAATGAGTGGCGTGGGAGTATATTGATCCCAATTTTTAAAGGGAAAGGCGATGTCCAAGAGTGTGGTAATTTATAGGGCATTAAATTGATGTCCCACACTTTGAAGATACTGGAAAGGATGATAGATGCTAGACTGAGAGAAGAATACAAATAGGTAAAGAGCAGATGGATTTAGAAGGGAAGGGGAACAACAGATGGTATATTTTGTCTGAGGCAAATAATGGAGAAATTCGGGGAAATTGACAAAGGGACCTACATATGGTATTCATTGACCTTGAAAAGGCTTATGACAGAGTCCCGAGACAAGAGGTATGGAGGAGCCTGAGGGAGAAGATGGTGCCAGAGAAGTATGTGCGATTGATACAAGAGATGTACCGGAATGTATTTACCAGAGTGAGGAGCAGTGTTGGGGAGACAGAAGGTTTTGAGGTGAGAGTAGGATTACACCAGGGGTCGGCTCTGAGCCCATTTTATTTTAAAACATAGTGATGGATGTTATAATAGAGGAAGTAAGGGAAGGGACAGTACCATGGAACATATTGTATGCGGATGATATTAGAGGGAAGAAGGTTCTGTGTGCAAGAGAGCAGGGAAAGATCTGGAAGTGAAATTGGAAAGATGGAGACAAGTACTGGAGGACAGAGGAATGAGAATAAGTAGATCCAAGACAGAATATATGTGTACCACCACTGAGGGGGATGATAGAGAAAGTATTCAGCTTGGTGGAGAGCAAATAAGGAGAGTTGATTAAGTTTAAGTATTTGGGATCTTGTTAACGCTGGAGGAAGTATGGAAGAAGAAGTAAAACATCGGGTACAGCAGGCTGGAACAACTGGAGAGCGGCCTCGGGAGTTCTTTGTGACAAAAGAGTGCCCCGCTTAGGTTAAAAGGAAAATTTCACAAGACGGTTGGTTAAGAAAGCAATGCTGTATGGTACGGAAACAGCAAGCATGAGAAAAGCAGAGCAGAAGAAGATGGATGTGGCAGAAATGAGAATGCTTAGGTGGATGTCTGGGGTAACAAGAGTGGATAGGATCAGAAATGACTACATAAGGGGGGGTGTCACTAGGTGGTGGATGGAAGTATCAAATGAAAGTGCAGGAGGGGAGGCTGAGATGGTATGGACACCTGTTGAGGAGAGATGAGGGGACCACTCTGGGAGACATACTATGGGAGTGGAGGTGCAAGAAGAAGAAAGAGAGGGAGACCAAGAAAGAGATGGAAGGACTGTGTGAGAGGAGATTACATGAGAAGGGAATTGATGAGGCAGAAGTGCAAGATAGAAATAGATGGAAACGGCTCATCCGAAACGGCGACCCCATATAAAAATGGAGGAAAAAGCTGGGAAGAAGAAGAAGAATGCCGCACAAGTTATGTGTACGTGTTGAATTACTGTCAGATGTTAGTTACTTAGAGACTATAAACTGATGAAAATTACGTGAGAACAATGAAAAAACTTACCTTATGCCAGGACACTGGCAATATCTCAACACGGCCAACCATCCCCATATCAACAGATTGCTTAAAATGAGAGGACAACAGCTGGTGTCCTAGCTTTCGAAAATCATCAACTGGAAATATCAATACACTCTGATTGTATGGGTACTCAAAATATCAGTTAAAATATAAAACAAAAATCATTTATGAAATTAATTAAAAATTAAAATCAAACCCATTTAGGTAGCAAAACATTTGTACAAATTCCCTTTCAATGATTCTTCCCTTATCTTTTACACCAAGACTGAGAAAACCAATCATTTAACCTCTCCTTATAAAATGAATGAGAGAAAGAAAAATAAAGTTAATTATGACAAACAATTCACTTAATAACATTTTTGAGAGAGAAAGAGATTACTGAAAAAAAGAACGTTTCTTACCACACTCCTCAACAGCTCTGAAGCGGAGATCACATACTGATCCAATTCCATGCACTAAAAATAGAATGTGATCAACTTCATCAGCCTCTCCATCCATAATTTCAAAATCTTCTGTTCCACGCTTGACACTTAAAGGAGAATGTGATCCCTAAAGGTGAGAAAAATCAGAACATTTACTCTTTATACAACACTAGTATAGCAATTTCTAAAAATTTTCTTGTGTGCATAGATAAGTAGCACTGTGAATTTTGAGGTAAATAAAGAGCCCTAATTAGTATCTTCTTTGATATATGCATAAAGTTAAGTATATCTTAGTTTTACCAGACCACTGAGCTGATTAACAGCTCTCCTAGGGCTGGCCCGAAGGATTAGATATTTTTACGTGACTAGGAACCAATTGGTTACCTAGCAATGGGACCTACAGCTTATTGTGGGATAGAACCACACTGTATCGAGAAATGAATTTCTATCACCAGAAATAAATTTCTCTGGTTCCGCGTTGGCCAAGCCAAGACTTGAACTTCGGACCACCGGATTGGTAGCTGAAATATGCATAAAAATAATTTAAATACCATCAACAATTGATATGTTTCAGGGTACCAAGACAGATACAGTATTTAAAAAACACTGAATAAAATTTTAAGTGCAGAGTTAGGGGCATTCAGACTTTCACTCAATATCCTAGACAACTTCACTCGAAAATATTCTTTCCATAATAATAAGTCAGACCCCCTAAGGTATTTTTTTTACACAGTCCAGTCCACTGAAGCATCTCTCCTTTTCTAAATATTTATATTCATTAGTCTATCAAGGGATATTAACTTTAACATGTGGTACTGTAAATTGAGTTCATACTTTGAAAAGGAGCAAGTTACAGAAACAAAGTGACATGCAGAAAGAGAGAGAGAGAGAGAGAGAGAGAGAGAGAGAGAGAGAGAGAGAGAGAGAGAGAGAGAGAGAGAGAGAGAGAGAGAGAGAGAGAGAGAGAGAGAGAGAGAGAGAATGCCACTTTTTTGGGGGTAAAACGTCATGCTCTGTAGAAATTCATTTTTGCCCACTTTTCTTGTTATAATTCCAACTTTTTTGCATTGCAATAATTAAGTCATTTATCTGGGTGTATTCTGGAACAAAAATGTTATTGTTAGTATACAATAAGGTTTTGTACATACTTACCTGGCAGATATATACTTAGCTTACGTCTCTGACGTCACGACAGAATTCAAAATTCGCGGCACACGCTACAGGTAGGTCAGGTGATCTACCTTACCTGCCACTGGGTGGCGGTTGTATGAACCAATCCCCCTTTCCAGCCAGATTTTCTCTTCCACCTGTCTCCTGAGGGGAGGCTGGGCGGGCCATCAATCGTATATATTTGCCAGGTAAGTATGTACAAAACCTTATTGTATACTAACAATAACATTTTTGTACATGAACTTTCCTGTCAGATATATACTTAGCTGATTGACACCCTTGGTGGAGGGTAAGAGACAGCAATACTAACATGGAAAAAAGGGGAAACAACACCTGTTGTAGGATGGTTAAAATAAACCATTGGAGTTCTTACCTGTTTAGGCAGAAGACTTCATAGTTACTGTCTACTAGTCTGCGTTGCCTGAAGAGCTTCAGCGAGGGCGTGACCTACAGCTGACAGACTCTTTGGGTCTATCAAAGGGATTTGGTATCCGCTTACTTGATAGAATCCAAGCAGGATCTTGTCAAAGGGGATTCGCCCTCTTATATGACAGAACCTAATCACTATCATTGCAAGGAGCTCAAACATAAACCGATCACCTAACCAATCTAATCTTTGTTAGACATACGACATGAAAGAGATGCCTACCCGCATGCTCTTTCAAACAACCAAAAAACTTACAAACTAAACAAGGGGGAAAAATACACTACAAAGGATATGTCTCAGCTCCCTGCCCCAGCACCGAATCCGCCGATACGTATGGGCCTAACGCAAAGCACTTTTCATACGTGATTTTGACGTCTCTCAAATAGTGGTTCGCGAAGACTGAGTTGCAACGCCAGAATGTAGCTTTCATAATATTAATTAACAACATGTTCTTATTGAAAGTCAATGAAGTGGCAATAGCTCTTACCTCATGAGCTTTGACCTTCAGGAGCTTGAATTGACTTTCATCACATGTCACATGTGCTTCTTTCACCAGGCTTCTGATGAAGAAAGAAAGCGCATTCTTAGATAAAAGTCCTCCTTGGATCTCTTACAGAGCACCAAAGGCTAACCTCATTGCCCTTCAATTTTGTTCTTCTTCCTCTGAAGATAAAACTTTAGACTTTGTACTGGGCAAAGCGACCTCTCTGCTTCCTCCCCTACAAGGGCAGATAAACCTTAGATTTCAAAACTCCTAGGCCAAGGATTTGAGTGGTTCTCGTTCTTGGCCAAGAACGAAGGCAGGAAGGCACAGATCGCTGCATCTCCTTTAAAGCCCACTCTCCCTTCTAGGGCATGGAGCTCACTAATCTTTTTGGCAGAAGCCAAGGCCATGAGAAAAAGTGTCTTTCTCGTGAGGTCTCTAAAAGAGGCAGACTGAGGCGGTTCGAACTTAGGGGACCTAAGGAAACACAGCACTACATCCAGATTCCAACTCGGAATCTCTGACGAAACCTTCTTGGATGTTTCAAAGGATCTTATAGATCATGAAAGTCTTTTTTTCTGAAATGTTTAGGTCTCTGTGCCTAAACACTGCAGCCAGCATGCTACGATATCCTTTAATGGTTGATACCGCCAGTCCACCTTTTTCCCTAAGGAAAAGTAAGAAATCTGCTATTTGGGTTACAGAGGTACTGGAAGAGGAAAGGTGATGGTTCCTACACCACCGCTGAAAGACGTCCCACTTCGATTGGTAGACTCTAAGGGTAGAGGGCCTTCTTGCTGCTGCGATAGCTGTTGCAGCTCTTGCAGAAAACCCTCTCGCTCTGACCAAACTTTTGACAGTCTGAAGCCAGTCAGACCTAGAGCGGGGAGGTTTCTGTGATACCTGTCGAAGTGGGGTTGTCTGAGCAGATCGATCCTCTGTGGCAGGGATCTCGGAATGTCTACTAACCATTCCAGTACCTCTGTGAACCAGACTTGTGCGGGCCAGAAAGGAGCTATCAACGTCATCCTTGCTGCTACCGATGCTGCAAACTTCTTGAGAGTTTCTCCCAGTATCTTGAAGGGAGGAAAAGCATACGTGTCTAGGCCTTCCCAATCTAGGAGAAAAGCATCTATTGACACTGCCCTCGGGTCTGATATAGGAGAGCAGTAGTTGTCTATCCTCGCATTCTTGGCTGTGGCGAAGAGGTCTATGTGAGGCCTGCCCCATAATCTCCACAGGTCCTGGCAAACATCCGCGTGAAGCGTCCACTCCGCCGGCAGGACTTGATCTTTCCTGCTCAGGAGGTCTGCTCTGACGTTCTTTTCTCCCTGTACGAACCTGGTAAGGAGGCTGATCTTCCTTTCCTCTGCCCACAGCAGAAGGTCTTTTGCTGTCTCGTACAGGGAGAAGGAGTGAGTTCCCCCTGCTTCCTGATGTATGCCAGGGCCGTGGTGTTGTCCGAGTTTATCTGAACTGTCAAAGCTAGGACGTGGGGCTCGAATGCTTTCAAACCTAGCCAAACAGCCATTAGCTCTTTCTTGTTGATGTGCCAGGTCACCTGTTCCTCCTTCCAGGTGCCTGACACTTCTCTTGAGCCGAGCGTCGCTCCCCAACCTGTTTCCGACGCGTCGGAAAACAACACTCAGTTGAGGTTCGGTATGTGAAGGGACATCCCTTCTGCAAACCTGAGAGGGTTCACCCACCAAGAGAGGTCCTTCTTGATTTCTCTTGAAATCTTGAAGGAGAACTCTAGGTTTTGAGAAAGACAACGCCAGTTCCGATGTAGAAAGAACTGGAGAGGTCTGAGGTGTAACCTTCCTAGAGAAAGGAATTGCTCCAACAGGAGAGTTGCCCCAGCAAACTCATCCACTCCCCTCGCTGTGCATACGTCTTTCTCTAGAAAGGCTGTGACTTTCTCTGAACATCGGGCTATCCTTTCTGGTGATGGAAAAGCCCGAAAATCCAGAGAAACCATCCAAATCCCCAGATAGATACGGTCTTGACTGGGATTAACTGAGACGTTTTGGAAGTTCACCAAAAAAAAAGTCCCAGAGAACTCGCCATGAAAAGGGTCTTTTGTAGGTCCTCCAACATCTTTTCTGTGACTTGGCTCTGATAAGCCAGTCGTCCAAGTAAAAGGGACACCCCTCACTCCCTCCAAATGTAGCCATCTTGCTACATTTTTCATTAGTCCTGTGAAAACCTGAGGGGCGTGATAGGCCGAAGCACAAGGCCCTGAATTGGAATATCCTTCCTCCCATCATGAACCTGAGGTATTTCCTTGAAGAAGGATGGACCGGCACATGGAAGTAAGCGTCCTGAAGATCTAGGGACACCATCCAATCCCCTGGACGAAGAGCCGCCAACACTGAGGATGTTGTTTCCATGCGGAACTTCCTCTTTCTACAAAGAAATTCAGGGTGCTTACATCCAGAACCGGTCTCCATCCTCCTGAGGCTTTTGGAACCAGGAAAAGGCGGTTGTAAAAGCCCGCTGAGCATGGGTCACTCACTAGCTCTATCGCCTCTTTCTCTAGCATTTCTTCTACTGCCAGAGTAAGAGCTTGGTTCATGATGGGATCCCTGTACTTGGCCACCAACTCCCTCGGAGTCGTCGTCAAAGGTGGTCTTGCTGAGAAGGGAATCAGATATCCTTTTCGGATAATTGAGAGGGACCAGTTGTCCGCTCCTCTCTGTGCCCAGACTTCTGCGAATCTTAGTAGCCTGGCACCTACTGATGTCTGGAGGACTTCTTTCCTACTTTTTCGCTCTGGAAGAGCGTGAGAAGGATCTTCCTCTCTTGAAAGATCTAGTACCTCTTGAGGTAGAGGCTCTAGAAGGAGGGCCCCCTCGAAAGGGCTCCTGTCTAGCTGGAGTCTCCTTCCTAGTCTTGGTCTGGAAGGTCGGTCTAGGTTTCCGGGCAGACTGGGCGAGCATATCCTGCGTAAGCCTTAGCAGAGATAGCTCCAGAGATGTCCTGAATTATCTTCTTTGGAAAGAGAAGAGGCGAAAGCTGCAAATACAGAAGCGAGGCTCTCTGAGCATGAGAGACTGACTTGGTCAGAAAAGAGCAGAAGACCGATCTTTTCTTAATAACCCCTGCTCCAAACAGGGAGGCTACTTCGCTAGACCCATCTCTCACTGCCTTGTCCATGCAAGTAAGGACACTGTTGAGATCCTCGGGCGAAAGGGAATCCGGGTTCTGAGTTCTTCTAGCTAAAACCCCTAACGACCAGTCAAGGAAGTTGAAGACTTCCAAGACTGAACATTCCCTTCATCAGGTGGTCGAGCTCGTTCATCGCCCAGGTAGTCTTAGCAGACAAGAGGGCCGAGCGTCGGGAGGAATCCACCAGTGAAGAGAAGTCCGCGTCTACAGATGAAGGAAGACCCAGGCCTAGGGGTTCTCCAGACTCATACCAGAAACCAAGTTTTCCTGTAAGCTTGGAAGGAGGGAAAGAAAAAACAGTCTTCCCTTTCTCCTCCTTAGAAAGAAGCCAATCACCAAAACCTCTCAAGGCCTTTTTCATTGAGATGGTTGGTTTCATTCTCACACAGGAGGAAACCTTCGTCTTCTTTGATGTTGAGAATAAGGAGAGAGGAGAAGGAGGAGCGACCGGAGTAAGCGCGTCTCCAAACTCCTGAAGAAGGAGTCCTCGTCTGAATGTTCCTTCTCATCTACCGAAGAACCTTCAACTTCTTTACGAGAGCAGACGGACTTCTCTAAAGAAGTGCGACTATCCTGTGAGGAGCGTCTGGCAGCCGTCTGGCGCCTATCAGGAGAAGCCAAAGCTTCGGGAGAGCTCCTATCAAAGGAGTCCTTCCTACTCCGATGAGGGAGTCCTCAGTGTTCTTGGCGTCTGTCCAGAGAAACATGGGAGTCCAAAGGGGAGCGCCTGCTAGGAGAGGAGAGCCTACTATACTCAAGGCGCCTACCAGACTCTATGCGCCTGTCAAGAGGAGAGCGGCTGCCTGGCGAACTGCGCCTGAAATGAGAGGAGCGCCTGCTAGGCTCTTGGCGCCTACTAACAGGAGAGCGAATCCCTGGAGAAGAGCACCTACTAGGTGACAGGCGTCTACCAGGATCCAAATACCTGGATCGAGATGCGTGGGTCTCTGTAAAAGCTTGTTTAACAGAAGAGAGGCTTCTTTCGGGCTCTTTGCGCCTGACAGGAACAGAGCGGCTAACAGGCGAATAGCGCCTACCAGGAGAGTAGCGCCTATCTTGATCACAGCTCTTGTCAGCAGGAGAGCGGCTACCTGGGGAGTAGCGCCTACCAGGCTCTAGGCGTCTGACAAAAGGAGAGAGCCTGTCTCTAGAAGTGCCCATGCAGGGGAAGGCTCTCTTATCCGGATATTGAAGGCTCTTCGGAGAGGAGCGAGATGTAGAAGCCGTGCGCTTATCCTTAGAAGAGCGCCTACTAGGAGCTTGATCCCGTTCCACGGGAGAAATGATGTCACCAGGAGAGAGCTTCCTGGGCGACTGGCGCCTGGAAGACGACTGGTGTCTGCCAAGGGAAGAGCGCCTCACTCTATCCACTGGTACAGGAGAGAGAGCAGACTCCGACTGAGAAGGCAAACCAGGAGAGGGTAGCCTAGACTTCTTGACGGGAAGAGAGACGTCCTTCTAACGACGAGCGCCTCCCACCAAGGAGCCAGCAAGAGCCGAAATCTGAGCTTGCAGTCCCGCAAGAATCCGAGCCGGAGATCTTACAAACTCCTCCACAGGGGACGAGGTTCGAAGCCTACTATGAGGCGAGTACTCCTGATCCCTCCTGGGCTTCTTGAAGTCCACCTCAGGCTCCTCCGGAAAACACTCTGGGCTGGAAGGTAGGGCGCAAGGCCGCCCTTCCAGGCTCTCTTCAAACGGAAAAGTCGAGAGGTATCCGAGGCGCTCCATCCTCTTCTAGGCGAAGGCGATGAAGAAGAGGAAGCATTGTCGCAAAACCTCCTTCTTGGCGCGAATTAAGGCAGCCTGGGAAACGAGCATCAGGATCTACCGAGGGGACGCCTGACGGTGGGGGTTTCTTCCCTAACCTTCCTGCGGCTGTTGACTTTCCTCCTCCACTGGGACTGGGAGTCTGGAAGAGGTCTAGGCCTGGAAGCATTAAGGAGCCGATCAGACGCACCCTCCACTGCACTGGGGCCACTGCACAATTCACTTGCACTATCACCCTTACCTTGCAACGAACGAATTTTCTTCTCCATGCTGAGGATCGTGGCTCTCATGGTTGCCACTTCCGAAGGCGTATCTTCGGGTTCGATGCAGGGAGCAGGAGCTGAAACGGGAGAAGGATCTATTGCTACGACAGGATTATCTACTTCTAACTCGCTGACAAGAGACTTACTAGAACTTCTAGACGAAGCCTTTCTAACCCTGTCTTTCTCCAACTTCCTTAAGTAGGAAGACAGAGACTTCCATTCACCCTCATCCAACTTCTCACATTCATTACACGGGTTAATAAAAGAACATTCATTACCCCTACACTTCAAGCATACTGTGTGAGGATCTACCGCTGCTTTTGGTAGCCTCACCTTGCATTCATCCATAGAACACACCCTAAACATAGAAGATTTCTTAACCTCTACATCAGACATCTTGAAATCAAAGAAAACTCCAAATCAATATCCAAAAACAATCCACAAGCGCGTATGCCAAGCCAACAAGATTAGGTACTTCACCGAAAGTCAGTCCAAAGATATCCAAGGCAACGAGAAACGAATGAAACTATCAGGAGGTAACGACCACAGGTGTAGTCGAAACCGGCGACAGAAAATCTGACTGGAAAGGGGGATTGGTTCATACAACCGCCACCCAGCGGCGGGTAAGGTAGATCACCTGACCTACCTGTCGCGTGTGCCGCGAATTTTGAATTCTGTCGTGATGTCAGAGACGTAAGCAAGTACGTATATATCTGACAGGAAAGTTCATGTACGAAAACAAAAATTTTGATGCAAAAACTTTCCTTTGGCCAATTTTCTGGAGGAAGCTGTGCAAAATTTACTCATATCTCCTAACTTCTACTCATTATTACTTCACATACATAAATTCTTTGAGGGGACCTTTTTTCATGTCAGTACAGTATATAGACTCTCCATACAGAGCACTCATTTAGCTACAAAACAGATCCAAATTCAGTACTCTACCTTGAAGAACATCTGAGGTACATGTCTCTGAAAAAAGAGGGTATGAGACTTTGAGTGAGGGAGTGCCACTGTTTTACTATAAAAACAATGCCACTTTGTCACTCATATTTTGCACATATCCCTCATTATAATTAAAACTTCTTGCACTGGCTGTATCTTTGAACAAAAACAAACTGTATCAGTTTTTTTTAGAACATTTTTTCATATCTCTTAAATCCTCGTCATATATATAAAACTATTTTGGTGGGTCTGTTTTATGTCACTGTATAGAGCTATCATTCAGCTGCAAAATGAATCCAAATTGGGAAGACTATCATTAAAAATGTCAGAACTGTGCTTCTTTGAACATAAATGGTATAAACATTATTGTGCCTACCACAAGTTACTGTTTGTAAGGGTTACAATATATGAAGTTGATTAACTTTCGACAAAAACAACTAAAAACTTTTAACTTACATTGACAGAGGCAAAATCACCATCCAAACCAACATAATGAATCATTGTACGTGTAGAATGAATCATAATTCTATCGCCTCCATTCACATCTACCTGCCGATGCCATTTGCCCGTCATCATCGCATCACGATATTCTGCCTGAATGAAAAATACAAGAGTGGTTTCATCAAGGGCTGATATTTAAAATCTGTGTCAATGACATAATCACTGACGATTACAACACTTTCTAGAAAAATTCTCAGCATCATATAATACAGTACACTGAATCCCATACATTAACACATTAACTAACCTCACAAAGGAAAGAACTGTTAAAAATTATAAGAATTATTAATACTGGTATTGTGCTACTGTTGTTACAACTGCAGGACAGAAATCACAACAATTTATGAAGCACAATTGCACTTATCTATAAGCTGATAACAAACCAACCTTATGAAAACATCTTTCTTGAATATTTCAAGTAACAGTTATTTCTCTGGAGTTTACAATACCTGTATACTTGTAAATGAGATGCGAGAGAACTCCTCATGCTTAATCTAAAATAAATTAACATACAGTACATCCATTATTATTATTATACTAGCTGACCAACATGGCTAGGCCTAGAAAAACTATAAATGACAA